>NW_020653850.1:4227723-4304604 GCF_003589595.1 Hyposmocoma kahamanoa
CTCCTCAGGTCTTCCACGCAGTAATACTTACTTAATACTGCTTGGCGCCATAAATAGATCTGCTAAACTACCGACAAACCTCCATCGCCTCTTCCATTTTCATCAGTCTCTTTATACATTTGAAACAAATATATATAAATTTGTAACAAGTCCAATTGTAACAAGTATAAAAACCGCCCGTTTATAAAAACTGAAACAACTTTTACTTTATTAAATTCAATTAAAAACATTGTGAACAAAAGAGTCCAATTAGGTTTTATATATAAATTCTATGTTATATTTTGCTTTTTGAATTTAGAATTTTAAATCTTGATTTTTTTTAATTTCTTTTTTAATTTCAAATTTTCTAATTATGTTTTATTTTTTTCTTGTAACTACTTTTTGTGCTTATTGTATTATGGGCACATTCATTACAAAAGAAACTTAATTCTTATTGCGATAAAACTATACTGTTAACGAATTATTTTTTTTACAAAATACAACGAATTAATGTCACGACTCAGTATTATGAGGTAACACGATGTGATATTTCTTAGCAGTATTTTCATATTGATTTTGTAATTACGTGAAGGTATACATTGAAGTACAGCAGTGTGGCACTTTAGTTTGCAATTAATCAGAACGGCGTAGGTGACAAATTCAAATATAACGAGTTCCTTCTTAGGTTTTTGCAATAGCTACACATTGGAAATTACAAGGTTTTTTTAAGCATATACAACTTTATGGTGGTAAAAACTGGGCCTATACCTATTACTTAATAAAAGTTGTGTTATTGACAAAGTTTAGATATTGACATCGACAAGTGGCGTGATTGGGTATGTGTTGGAATAGGGTGAATACGCATTAAGACGATTGTAATGGAAAAATCCAGTCAGTTATTTTGAATATTATTGTATACTTACATTTTGTAAGATTTAACGAACAATATTTTTATTTTATACTAAATGACGGGACGAACAAGCTCCCATATCTTTCTACGTTAGTTTTGATTATAGTGACCCTTCCTGCTTTTTTTTTTTTTTTTTGAACCCTTAGGGCATACGAGAAGGGCACTATAACCTGTGCGTGCACAGGAACCTTACAAGTTTAGGTTCTGACCCCAGATCAGCCAGTGTACAGGGTTGCCACAGACCTCTGTCACTTGACGTCATCCGGTTTTTCGAGAGGCTAGTGCCTCGGATAAGCCGCCCCGGGTGCACGTGCAGTACCCTCCCTACTTTCCAGATAGGTCCCGGAGCTGTAGGCATGGTCACTTCCCGTTGCGTATTGCACAACTAGCGGTTACCACCGCTAAGCCGTCGACTCTGAGTCCATCACCGAATTTCTTCATTGGTGACGGAGCTGTAAGGCACGCTCACTTCCCGACGCCGAAAACGACGTCTCTCCAGTTCCCAATAACCTAAGCGGGTGGAGGGACCGGAGGATATCTAGCTTATCCTCTACTAGGTCTCCGGTCTAGTGCCGGAGATGCCAGTCGCAGTGTCCTGCGACAATATACGACATAGCTTCCAACTCAAAGGGCAACTCACGTGCCCCGCGCGTCTCCTCGCTTCAGGCCCTCAACTAGACCGCTACTAAGACGCGCTAGCTCCTCACGAGACAGGCGCCCCGGACACATTCAAAACCGGGACAGACAAACATGTCCGTACTTGCAGCTAACAACTACCTCAGCGAGTCCATATCCAAGTCCATGTGCGCCAGAGACGCCCACAAAGGCATATCACTGGTGGAGGGTTTAGCCCGGACGCCCGCTGTACCCTGGTCTTGCCGTCGAGCCCGTAGTCTCTCCGGAAAATCCTATCTCTCGGGTCGGTAGATAGGGACGAACAAGTCGTGCGCATCGAGAGCTTTAAATCGCGAAGGTCCTACGGTCACTGCCACTGTGCCCGTCACCCTGAGACATAGGTTGACAAGTCCCATGTGTCTTTAATTTCACCAGCACCCTTACCCTTCGAAACCGGAACACAGTAATGCTAACATTACTGCTAGGCGGCAGAAATAGGTAAGGTGGCAGTACTTCCCAGGACGAACTTTCATTAGGAGCTCGGCCCGGGAATCAAACCGGGACCTTTGCGTGGAGACCGGCATGGTAACCGTTCGGCCACAGAGGCAGATTAGATTATTTAGAATATGTTTTTTTGGCCTCAGATCTTTGCGATTTAAAGCTCTGAGTGGCACTGCAACTGTTATGGACAGGCGTGTAACTTACCATCAGGCGCACGACTTGTTCGTCTCGTCACTAGATATTTAAAAAAAAATTATCTCATGAGTTTGGGTGTACTCGTAATGTGTGGTTGTCTATGTGTGTGTCCATGGCACCCGCAATACAGGGTTTTCCTAGTGCGAGGCAACGAGTGTGTGCTTTCAAAAAAATATATATTTAGTCGAATTTGAATTTACGAGCAGTACTGTAGTATGTCTGCTTCGGATTTTTAGTCAGAGGAATTGGATTCCAAGCTGGCGGCGTCGCTGGCGAAATGAAGGAGTTAACGGAAAACGAATTGAAATAAATTAAAATGATGCTTTTCGCAAAGTGTGTATCTGTGTGTGCTTCGGCACGTACTAAAATAGCACTAAAACCTTAATATTTCACTGAGCTAACCGAGAAAGGTTGTTGATTTTTCTCAATTCGCACCCAGTTTCACCTCGGGCTCTGGGACTCGGGGAATTACATTTCTGTTTCGCATACATATTTGGGGAAATGAGATTTTGCTCTGTTTGTAACGTAAATTTTGTGTATTCAAATCTCTAGACATATAAAGTTATGCCTTGTACCTAACCTATTTCATTGTTACGAAAGACGTCCACTGCTCGATATATGTAGATATCACTACTTCTGTCTTCAACGGGGTTAGTCAGAGTCCATGGAGTTTCACCTCCTCTGCCTCTACAATCTAAAACGCAGCTAAGTGTCAAGTGGTCAAAATATCCCTTTTAAATAGCTTATGATAGAGCTAAAAAGATCTAATTAAAAGCAGTTAATGAACGTGTCCGATATATAGTATCTTATCTTAATAATGTGTACCTAAAATATCATTACACAATTTCAATATTGCAAAACTAGGTTATGGTTTTTTTTAATAATATCTCAAGTAAATGATTTAGATACAAAGCCGCGTTTTATTTAGCGGTCGGCAGTGCTACGTTTCTGACAAGCCTCCTTTTCTTTTTTTTTAAATGATACTAAAGAAAGTACTAAAAACCACTTAGAGCTTTATATCACAAAGATCTGAAGGGCACTGTCATTGTGCCCGTCACCCTGAGACATAAATTGACAAGTCCCTTGTGCCTGTAATTTCGACAGCACCTTTTGTAATTCTAATAGCGGTAGAATAAGGTGGCAGTACTTCTCTAGACGAACTCTTTCACAAGGAGCTCTACTTCTTGTAAACAGTCTCTTTATACATGTCCGTTTGTTATTGATACTTTTACCCGGCCTTTATAGGGACATCCTCAATCTGATCGAGAGATGTACGCTGAAGTGTACCGCTCTTCACGCTTCCATCTAAATTCGTACCGTCAATCTACCAACATTCATTCTTTCTACATAAAAAATTCTAAATGATATCTCTCGAAAGAATTTCCGAATAGATCGCAATAACAACCGATCAGCTACCTGTTCATCTTTGTGTAATTTGTGTAATAGTTAACAATATAAACATAACATAAAAAGAAATCAACTTTAAACGACTTATTTCAACGTTCTCATTCGTTATTTATTAATTAGAACGTTTAAAAGTGTCGGTCCATGTTAAAGTGGAAATGAAAGAGGTTCTCATTTTTCAACACAGTTGTTTGAAAAGTAGTACATTGCAGTGCGGGAAAGTATTTATTTTTACAATATCAACTACAAATGTTAGTAGCAAAGAGGTTCTTTACGTTTGGAATAAGTTATGAAGACTTTAGTTGTGAAGTAATTTAAAAAAACTTAAGACAAATAATGATGAGATTATTTGTGGGCAGTTCAACAGCGCAACATTCAAATGTATTTGTAATGGTATATTTTTTCACTAGGTCTAATTTTTTAAAATTTAGATTGTTTTTTACTAATATACAGGTACCCCCTCGTTTAGATTTGGTTTTTCTGCAGTAGGCTGATGCCAAGTCATAATTATGAATTTTAATATGTTGCTCATACCCCGATATAACAAACGTTTCGGTCAGACAAATTACATCTGGACCAAAGCCTAATTTCTGAAGTTCCTCTATTGTCAATTCTAATATTTCTTTTTTTGCCAATATGCTCGCTATATTTTGATGAAGCAGCTTAAAATAACTTTTACTGTTTTCATTGCCTAGATAGTCGAAATCGAATACTTACTTACATGTATATTATTATTTATGTATAAATGTACCTAAATAAATTTATACTTAGTAATATTCTCAGTACAGAGTACTAAAAAAACCGACCTCAAAAGTACGTGGAATTACATCTATTTGCCAAGTTTTATTGCAATGTCCTATCCTATATAATAATATTCTAGTTCGCCACTGTACAGGACTTGACACAGGAGATAATAAAAATCGGTTCTCACTACTCAAAGTCTATTGAGAGACAAAAAGGTCTTGAATTGGAGAATAGCAAAACCAACCGTTACAATAATTGCTCTTTAAGTAAAATTTAGGCGCTATTTATAAAAATGAATGTTCATGCGTGATCAGCTACCATTAGAGGTGGATGATGTTCTTCAAAATAAAATGGGGCCACCACTGAGGTACCCTCTTTCCAACAAAAAAAGAATCATGAAATTCGGTTCACAAATATCGGAGTTATCGCGTAACATACATACAAAAAAATAAAAAAATAAATAAATAAATACACATTGCAGACTAGGACAGTGTCACAAGAAATTTACGCAATCCAGTTTTGAAAATGGGAAGCGACTTTGAAGATTTTGAAGACTCCAAGTTCGATTTCCGGTTCAATTTGGGAAATGAACTTTGCGGTTACGGTCTAGATGGTTTTGGTGGTTTAGTGTCTCGTGATGAATTCCGTTGCACGACCACTCATTCTCTGGTACTCATAGTACAGGGACTTTCCTAGTTTGATATCGGGTAATTAGTCTGGTTATCTGACAGGTTATTGTTTTGGTTACTATTACATAGATATGTTCAAAACGTTTTCTCTGAGCTTCTTGGCTAGTGCCGTGAAAATTTCGTATGTTTTTTATAATACCAAGCGACAGGACTAACAAGTCGTGCGCCTGGTGGTAAGCGACATGACTATCCATAACAGTTCGCATAGATCTTAGAGGCAGTGTCACTGCGCCCGTCACCCACATACATAAGTTAACAAGTCCCACGTGCCTGTAATTTCACCAGCAGCTTTACCCTTCCAAACCGGAACGCAGTAATGCTTGGCGGCAGAAATAGGTAAGCTGGCAGTACTTCCCTGGAATAACTTTTTCACAAGCAGCTCTACTCTACTTATGTTTGGTTAGGCAGTATTTTGATTTACCTGTTTGGATTCTATTAAGTGTAGAGTTCTTAGGTTTTCGCGATTGTTACACATACAAAATGAAACTATTTTTCCGGATTTAAATCGCGTATATTTATTTTTTTAAACAAACCGACGTTTCGGGCCCTTCACATGTCCCATGGTCACGGTTGACTGAGGTGGTACAGTCTTCAACCAGTTACGTCTAATATTAATGCAAACCACCCTATTTTTTCACTTTAGTTTCAATAGTTATTAATTAAATACCTTATTTTTAATTTTACGAAGAAAACATTCCAATTTACGCTACATTAAGTTTTATAAATTATTTTATTGAATGAATTTTTATTAAGTTTAATTAATTATTAATAGAAATTAGAATAAACTAAAACATATTAATTAGTACTGCAGTCTTATGTCTGTTTGGGATTTTTCATTAAAGGAATTACTGGATCCCCAACTGGTGGTACTGAGAAACCATCTTCCCTGTTGAAATTAGGATGTTTTTTAATTTCAATGGCCTCTCGCATCCTGGGTAGATAACCGACTTCTTTTGCAAGGACCTGGAGTTTGTCAAACTTCATTGAATGTGTAGGTTTATCCATGTCACGCTCGCAGTTCTATTAAGTGCTTTTTTGATGTATTGTGCTTATATTGGAGCTGACATGTTCCATAATTTGATCAAAGCACTAAAGATAGCTTAAAAAAATACTTCCCGCCTTTTTCCCATCGGAGTGGGCCGTCCATTTGCTATGATCCTGGCACACAGCAATAGAGCTTCTTGTGAAAGCGTTCATCCAGGGAAGTAATGCCTACCAAACCTTAATTATTTATGCCGCCAAGCAGTAAGTTGTTTTTGGTTTTTAGCAGGTTCGAATCCAGCCGGATAAAAAAAAATTCTTAGTGTCTGATCTTTGTAAATAATCACAACAAACTAGTGGAGAAATTTCACAAAAAAATGGAATATCTTTGTTACGGACACCGAGGCAAGCACGAGGGCACTCCGTGTCCCGCGCCCCGAACTAGAGCGCGTCACCGTCCCCCGCATCCCATAAACCGCGTCGAACGGAATCACCGCCCCCCGCATCCCACACACACGCACTGACCCGCCATCTCTCTAACATTGTTACTAGTTGAGAGACCAATAGTCGTACTTAAGTAAGAACATTTTGAGCAATAAACATAGTCAGCAGGAAGTCACTTGAATAAGAATTTCATTTCCGATTCTGAGCAATAACCTGAACGAATACACTCCACAGATCAAGAGCACCGAACATCTTTGATCATACAACAGCCGGATCATCGGCTACTTTTGGTCTTTCGAGCCGGATCATCGACAACCATCTTAGCAAAACATTGTAATATACAATGAAGTTCATATTAAAAGCGAGAGTGCGGTTGCTTCTCAATTAACAGGTACTTTATTAACAATAGAGCTTCCTGAGAAAGAGTTTTGCTTCAGAGTAGCAATTTACGTACTTCTGCCAATAAGCTGCAACGTGAGCTTCAATGCGTTCCGATTTTGAAGGATACTGGTGAAATTACAGGCATGTATATCAACTTATGCCTCCGGATGACGGACACATTGACAGTGCCCTTAAATCTTTGCGATTTAATATTCTGAGTGGCTATGAACATGCATGTCTCTTACCACCAAGTACACGACTTGTTCACCCCGTCACTTGATATTATAAGAAAACACATCTTTCGCCTCATCAACGTAATGAAGACTACAACAAAAACCCGACATTTCGTAAAATTGTTACGGAACATTCGTATTTCTTTGTTTTTCCTTATAATACACATAAATGTGAGTAGCTCAAGTGATTTGGTGAATAGTATGGAATGAACTCCGTCCGCTCGACGTTTTGAGCGACGTGGCAATTGCAAAAGATAGTTTCTTGCCTCCGAAATCTAGAGACAAATATATTGCTACCTAAAAATAACATATTAGAGCAAACACAGAAAAATGTACTGTTTTCGTACATATACAGGGTTATTTGTAAAATACTAACAACCTCGCAGGACTATATTACTAATATCATAAACAACAACTTTTGATCCATGACTTTTTTACAAAAATAAACCAAACCTAAATAAAATAAAAAAAACCAGCTGATAGCTGTAAAGGTGCCTAATTGGGTGACGAAATAATTTAATAGATTTCTCATAGATGGCGCTACGGCTAAAAGTCGTTAAAAACCAGATACGAAGGTCCGACCAACAAGCACATGGAAAAATTTGTGAGGTACGTTGGTTCGTTCCGTAGCTTAGTTGGCATATCGTCTGGCACGGTTTGCTAGAAGACGTTGGTTCGAATCCGACCGGATCGAAGAAATTTTTTCTGAGTGTTTTTTCTGAGTGTTCGATCTTTGTATTAATAATTATAACAAACTAGTGAAGTAATTCCACAAAATATTTGAATATCAATTCAATAAAAATTTAATTAATACATTGAATAGCGACATCTCTCGCCAGGACTGGTAGCTGTAAAGGTACTAACTGAACAACCTGAAGAATATATAATTTACGTACCGTCAATACGTCACCAATGAAGTACAACAGCTCAAATGGGAAATGTACGAGGGTTTTTAAACATTACTTTCAGGATAGAGAGAGATAGTAATGCTAACATTACTGCTTCGCGGTGGAAATAGGTAAGGTGGCAGTACTTCCTTGGACGAACTCTTTCACAACGAGCTCTACTACTGCTAAAACTCTACAACAAGCTGTACTGGTGCACCCTGGGCATCGAGTATATAAATTTTACATTGAAATAGCTCATTTTCAAAACGGACGTCGAAGAAATAATATGTCTATAGTTGTTATTTATTATATTTATTGTTATTAAAAAAATAAATAAAACGTATATTTTGATACATCCTCCATTAAAAGAATGCACTACAAAGGGTGTGTTTTATTCGTTATTTGTAGTATTAGAACTTCCAGTATTTTTTTTTATTACACGCGGATGTTGGTAAACGTTCACAACTATACGTGGATATCTGTTCACTTAAATTTTGTTTATTGTGCCTCTCCCTATCAACTTCTTAGTTATAGGTAAAATTACCTGTGTAACCAAGCCTGTATAGAGACCTTATTTATCAGGTCCTGATCACAAAACAACCCGTTCACACAGATTTCATTCGGCTCTCAAAAGGCTTGTGTCTTCTGTAAGCACCCCCAGGTGCACGTATATCAACATTCCAGCTGTTGCTTGCTCACTACCCGTTGTGCATTGCACTACTAGCGGCCCAATTCTAAAATTTTTAAGCGGCTGGAGTGACCGAAGAATATCTAGCTTATCCTTTACTTATGCTCCTGACTATTACCGGAGATGTCAGTCGCACTGTCCAGCAAAAGTCGGACATTACTTCCAATCTAAACTTTATGCATTTGGCCCTCATCCAGTCTGCTACTAAGACGCGCTAGTTGCGTGCGGGAAAGACGCCCCGTAGATATTACCGAAGTCTGCTTCGGTCCATAGCCCCAGCGAGAACCAAATCCGACCTCGAACGATACCCGGAGTCCGGGACCACCAGAAACAGCAGCAGTAGAGGTCCTTGTGAAAGAGTTCGTCCAGGGAAGTACTGCCACCTTACCTATTTCTGCCGCCAAGAAGTAATGTTAGCGTTACTGCCTTCCGTTTTAGAAGGGTGAGGGTGCTGGTGAAATTACAGGCACATAGGACTTGTCAATGTACGTCTTAGGGCGCAGTGGCAGTGCCCCTCAGATCTATGGAATTTAAAGCTTTAAGTGGCAGTGCAACTGTTGTAGACAGGCGTGTAACTTACCATCAGGCGCACGACTTGTTCATCTCGTCACTTGATATTATAAAAAAAGTACAAAAAAGAGACGCCCGTGAAGGCTTAAAACTGGCGGAGGCCTCTGCCCGGACGCCAGCTGTACCCTGGTCTTTCACTTTTTCACTGAAGAGCTCGTAGTCCTACCGGAAATCCCTATCCCAACGGGTAGATCGGTGGGTAGATAGGGCAACATGGCTAGTTGGATAGTGAGGATTATTTCAAGATGTTAAGTCGCTCACGGCTACTCGAATCGCGTATTCTTTTGCAGTAGCGATGACTTCTGAGTCGCGGGCGCGTCATTTTGTATGGTATATGACTTATTTCAATAAATAGGTATTACTTGTGGCGAGCCGCTATCAACTTGTCGCTTAATGGTTTGGGGAATTTATCGTTCCCCCTTAACGAATAATAAAACCGCCCTATGAATTTCATAAATGATAATGTTTCATAATTTTACTAAGCCATTCAAAAAATTTAAAATCGCTGACATGAGCGTCATTACTGCGATAGCCGACCTGGAACAGTCCTGTCGTCCAATCTGAACTTCGGCAGATACATTGAATCCATGGCCAAAAATGCAGCCAGGAAGCTTGGCATCCTTTCCAAGGTGAGGCGTTACTTCACACCGGGACATGGTTGCTTCAGCTGTACCAAGCACAAGTCCGATGCTGTATGGAGTACTGCTGCCACTTATGGGATGACTCTTGTAAATACCAACTGGCCACTTTGATTTAATCGACAAGCGTGTCAAGAGGCTTATAGGTGACTTGAAATGAGTAGAGACGAAGCTCAGAGCCTTGAACACCGCCGTAAACTTGCCTGCTTATCGTGTGACGGTGTGACCTCCTTACATCGTCATCTCACCTCTTTGTATCGCTTCTCTCCGATTGTATCCTATCATTTTTTATTTTACATGTATTTAAATTTTAAATTTGAATTGTTCCATCTTCCTTCACTTTCTCATTTTGTTTTCGTACCACACAACAGTCGGAGCTGTTCCAAATTCCATCGCGAATAATCGCTAATTTTGGTTCTTTACTACCATTGACTTACAGTTATAATAAAAAGTCAATGCTTACTACGTTTATAATCATTAAATAAGCTAAATCATGTGTAATAATTTATAAGTCTACAGCCTTCCTGTATCTATATATATAATATATATAAGATAGATAAGTGCCTTAATAATAAAGTGTAGGGAGTGTTTTATATTGTTGTACCTGTTTTTTTTCTACATTTACCTTTTTATTGTTACACTCCTTTCTTTAAACTTTACTTCTTTAATAAATTTTGTGGACCGGAAGTTTCCCGTTTCATTGCCGTGAACCTGTTCACGGCTAGTTAGGGTTACAACCCTTTCAATCGGTATTCTACGATATATCACGGATGGAATTGCATAATTTGATTCCGCCTTCCCCTTTCCATCATCAGGGGACTAGAGGTGGGCTGGGATTCTACCCCTATGTTGTGGACATTCGCACGAAGTGTTTCGCTTCCACATTTATATGGCAAGTGGCTAGAGAGTGGAATTCCCTTCCTGCGGACTTGTTCCCCGAACGCTATAACTTGGACCTTTTCAAGGCGACAGTGAATAGGCATTATTTAGGTATGCATGCTACATCGTCGACCTCATCATCACTTTCCATCTGGTGAAATGCGCACTTATTTTTTATAAAAAAAAGTCCATCTAACTAAAACACTGTCGAAAATATTGGCAAGTGTGAGGCTCTTCTAGCTGGCGTCTAAAGCCATCACTTGAGACTAGTTTCGTTCGCAAATTTCATTATCCCGTTATTTCATGTCTGCGCTTCCAATTTCAGGCTTTACACGTAGGGAGTGACGAAGGTACTGCATTATTCTGTCCAACCAAAACAAATCTATCCCATTTGGATATTTTATCTAGAAAATAGATAGTAGGAGAAACGCGTGGGTCCCATTCGGGACGTAAGATTATGAATAATAAAGCGTTGCGGAGTTTGTCATGTTTTTGAAGGCCCGCATTACGTGTGAAGTATGTTTTGTCATTTTTTTTGGGTGATGTTTCTTTTTGCAGGGACGTTTTTTTCTTTGCTTTCTTTCAAATTGGACATGAATAATGTATGCAAAAGTTCTCTATACACCCATTCATTGGTACGTAGCAAATGTAAAAAAAAATTGCTTCAATATATGTCTTTAATAACCACATGACAAATGACAAAATTAGCAGCAGTAGATTATAACAATGTGTAGAAAGAAAGCGAAACGCGCAAAGCAGTTTTCGCTCTTATTGTATGTTAAATCCAGGCGTCTATTTTGAGTGTGATCGGTGCATAGTTCTACTCGTGCCGCCCAAGTTCCTCCAAGAATCTCAGCACCCCATTGGGTTTCCTGAAGACCTCGAAAGAAGAGAGTGGCAATTACAGTGCGTAGCTCTTGCCTTTTGAACTTTTTTCAAGTGATTCTTGCCAGATGAGGCCTGAAAACCGGCAAATTACGAAGATTTTCTTTTCTTTTACTTTTACACAATTTAAAGCAATTGCTCGTATCTTGTTTTAAATGTTTTAGGTCGAACAACAATAGTAATTTATGTGACTGGTACACAATGAAAGGGATTAAAATGTGAGTTTTTAAATGCCTAATTATGTACAGTTACTCTTTGTATATACACATTTTGTAATGCTCTCTATGATGTGTTCAGGAACCGCATGTTACGACTGGCGAAATGGCGGCAAATAAAAACTTCTCTTACACATGTCACGCAACCGCAGTTTTTTTTTATTCATAAACAAACTAGAGTCGGCCCCAACTACCATATCGTTCAATATCAAGTAACGTGTGAAATTTTACAAAATTGTTCGCTATTGACATTTCATTTCGAGTAAAACTTCATCTCGACTTGTATTAGAATAGAGGTCGAATCGAACTGTTTTGTTTTTCAGAGATGTTCGACTCTTCTATCCTTAACAGTTGCAGTGCCACTCAGAGCTTTAAATCTCAAAGTTCTTATGGTCACTGCCACTGCGCCCGTCACCCTTATACATAAGTTGAGAAGTGCCATGTGCCTGTAATTTCACCAGTACCACCCTTCTAAACCAGAACGCAGTAATACTCACATTACTGCTTGGCGGCTGAATTAGTTAAAGAGACTGGATGAACTCTTTCACAAGGAGCTATACTGCTACTAAATCTCTTTAGTTTCTTGTTTTGTAGCGTTGTTTTGGATTTCGTTTGAGTTTGTTGTCGTGGTTTGTTAATAAATAATCTTTTCGCTTTTCATGCTCTTAAAGTCCGTATTCATGCTGGGTGCAGGCTGCATAAAATAGTATTTTATGCTCTTGTGCATAAAAAGTGCATAAAATAAAATCGTCGTTTAAGACCCAGGCAATGACGCCTGCGCCAACAGCCACGAATTGTTGTAACTTTACATTCAATTTTAATTAAACAATCGTTTATTTGTAATATTGCTGTTTAATGTCCTCGCATTCGAAGTTAATAGCAGAGTGTACTCGTTCATAAAACTCATTTTACCCTCGACTTAAGTATTCAACCTCGCCTGCGAGCCCGGGTGGACATACTCGCCTCGGGTAAAATGACGCATGTTATACAATCTACTATTAAATATTCGTTCTGGTTCATTATTTTAATTTACTCGTGAAATAAGTACGAGTATTGTATACAATTACATAATTACAGTACCGGCACGCCATGATGGCCGTTTTGACAGCTTACAATAGTGAAGTCAAACCTCAATGCATTATCGAAAAAAATACACTCCCGAACACATAATTCGAGCCACCTCGCATTTTCAGTATTAAAAGCCCTAAGCTTAAACAATGTTTAATTGATCGAAAACTATTAAGCAATTTTGTAACTGGTATACTAAACGTCTTTTCCATAAATCCTTGTTGGAAATTTGAATTTACGAAACCGGGGGAAAACTTTTTCTTCGACGATAACACTACTTGTGTATTCTAAGCTCTTTAAGACAAAAATAGATCGAATTAAGTGTCCGGAAGTATATAATGAAATGCGAGTCGCATCTATAAGTTTTTAGATTTATAACTGATATTGCAAGGGGTTTCGATTAATTAAAAACTTTTAATAAAACGAAAATAAAAATGTTTACTTAATATATCGGCAATTCGAAACTGCTTTGTTTTGCATTGAGCTTTGACGCGAGTTTGCCGGAGGTAGACGTTGTGCTGGACAGCGATCCTATAAATAAGTGACGATCGTATTAGATTTCATTTTTAAAAATTTCGAATTTCGAAAAATAATTGCCGAGTTGTATCCTAAAATTATACATCCATAAATTTTACTCCACGTCACTATTGACAACAGTGTACGTCAATAAGCTCCTTCGACGTAGTTATGAATTAATACGAAACTTGATGAGCGGACAAACGTGAAAACGGCCTTCATAGCGTGCCGGTACTTAAAATCTCGTGCCTATTCATCATATATTAAACATGGTATGCGACTTTAAGGACATTGTGCAATGATTGCCTAAATACTATTTATTTATTAATTTTTCAAAGCAAGAATATATTGATATGATATTGATCATATCAGATGTTTTGCAAGAAATTGTTGTCGTTTACACGTCTGAGTAGAGACACGATTTGTATTGTTATTTCGCAGTCGTGCGCTCACGTCGACTGTAGCAAGTATACTCGTGTATTCTAAATTTTCTCTCATGGGTTTTTACGTTGTTTTTGTTTGCATATTTCCTCCTGATACATTTAGAATTCTTAACAGCATACCTCCAACTTCTGTTTGTAATTTTCGACGACAGTAATTTGAGTAAATATGTTTTGTTGTTGTTCTTAAACCTATTTTAACATAAACTTGATTTGTTTTAGAAAGTACGCAAAACAAATTAATGTACTTTAAAATTATAATATCAAATGTTTCTTCTTTGTTTTCATGTGTCTCCAGCTCTTCGGTTAATAATAGGACGTCTCTAAATCTTTTACAAAAAACTGAGAAAGGAATAACCATAGATATAGATTTTCATCTAAGTAAGCAGCATGTATTCATTCGCTATTGGGTGTTTGATGTACTTGAAAAAATATTTGGTCCAGATGAACAGTCCTATCCCAAAAACAGTGTTGCCAACTTAGCAACTTTGTCGCAAGATTAAGCGATATTTCGACAACAAAAGCGATATTTATTTTCTTCTATTAACATTTAATATGTTTTCTTCTTATCTTATATATATTGTACTCAGTGGCAGAGTTGTATTTGTCTTTAGGTTATAAACTATGTCCGGACACTGTCGCAGGACACTGTGAATGATATCTCCGGTGCTAGTCCGGATAACTAGTAGAGAGAAGATAAGCTAGATATCTTCCGGTTTATCCAGACGCGTAGGAATAATAGGAACTGGAAAGCTTCGGCGTCGGGAAGTGAGAGTCCCTACAACTCCATCACCACTCTTCTCGAGTTGGTAGTTAGTTGAATTTAGATTCAACGCCTTAGTAGTGGCAACTGTTAGTTGTGCAATGCATAACGGGAAGCGAGCGTGCCAACAGCTCCGGTACCTATCTTGAAAATAGGGAGGGTACAGTACGTGCACCCGGGGTCACTCACCCAAGGTACTAGCCTTTTGACAACTGTCTGACAACCCTGTCCACGGGCTGATCTGGGTTCAGGGCCTGAACTTTTAAGGTTTAAACCCTACGCGGGTTTCCTTGCACAGGTTGTAGCACTATAACTTCCCGTATAAACAAGAGGTTGATAGAGAGGCACTATAATTACAAATTAAGTTGAAAGATCAGGCTCCGGTACCTATCTGGAAAATAGGGAGGTACAATATAAAATAAAGTTCCTTCTAATAAAATAAACCTTATGACGAGCACCATAAGAGCAGAATTTTCATATGTAGTGGAATTATAATTTTAGTGACAACTAGAGACTTTTAAACCTTCTGTTTAGCGATATTTGCTTTAGTTTAGTTGACAACACTACCCAAAAACACAGATTTTTCTATAATATCCTTTTGAACATAAATATTTGTGATTCAGAGTTTTAACTATTCATGCTTAATACTTTTATAAGAAAAAAGGAATAATATTCAATCCGATAAAACTTTGAGGAACATAGTAGTATCTCTAAAAATTACTCTATACTGTAGATTAGCATGACAATTCAATGAAAAAAATATCTCAAAACAGGCATTACCTTGAAATAACCGTCTTCGTTTTAGAAATAAATATTTTTAAATTACACGTACCTTATAATGAACACAGTTTGTTTTAATTTTACCCTGTTCTACGAACGACGACGTCTTGACGGCTACAGTTTCGTATGTAATACCGAATACGACTGCGTTGCTCAATGTTTGAGGCCAAAACGTGCCAGAAGTTCAGAGGTACTACCCTGCCTCCCGCGCCATTTCACGTTCGATCGTTATAAGTCCTTGTTCATTAAAACGATCTCGATTTTTTATAGGACTACATTTTAAAGTAAAAAGTCCAAATTTTTGAGTTGATACACTCTTCATCCAGGGTAATGATTTGACGAACAGACAAACATGCAAACACTGACAAACATGAACGTCTACACATGGAGCCTTACAAGGAGTTAAATAATGAATATGACCATCCATGCACAGCCAGTCGTTCTGTTTTAGACACTTCTCGCTGCTCTATGTTGTGGATATTTCAAGGATTTTCACGAAGCATTTCACTTCTACATTATTTTACACTTTTCAAAGCCATTGCCAATCGTTCTACTCGAGCAGCCTGTGATTCAGTTATACTAAAGAATCGCTTAGTGTCCTACGAGTCACAGACAATAATGGGTTTAGAATATCGATGCGGTTGGCCCGCTTTTGCAGTGTGTCTAACATGTTTGCAGTAACAGGGGTTGCTGGTTTCGAGGCCATTATCCGCAAAAAGACAGCCTCATTGCTTACCAGACTGAGGGGCAGCAACAACACCATTTTACAGGTCATAACTGATAGATATGACCTACCCATTATGGAATCTTTCATTCGGGTCCTGATTGAATAATCTCACAAGAGACTATTTGTGTCTGACCGCGAGTGAGAGATTTGAGAGGCGGCTGCCACTTTTATAATTTAATTTTTATGCAATTATTTATTATTATTATTACCACTAACTGCCTCAGTGGCCGAAAGGTTGGTTGGTTGTAACTCTCGACAAGTTGGTTGTAATTTGGGATTGTATAAGTATGTGTCCATGACACCCTTGGCACAGGGTTTCCCTATTATTATTAGTCTTTACTTACGTTTGTAAGTTACTAACACTACTGGACCTTAAAAAACTTGTGTTGTCTGAATAAATAATTAACGGCTATATAATGGGATTCCCTGCCTGTAGCTTTGTTCCTTGAACGCTGAACTTGGACCGTTTCAAGGCGAGGGTGAATAGGCATTATTTATTATTTATTAAGTATGCATGTTCCGATGGTGAATCGGGAATGAGAGCAATAGAATTAGATTCCGTACCTAAATTCCTTATAACAGAACTTCGTCTGGCACGAATGACCATTGTCAATAATTTAGCAGAAGAAGGTCCGTTAGCCGTCAATCGAACCTTCGTCAGGTGTCATTTAACTCGCACTGCAGACACTAAATTAAAACTTACTTGAGATGTATCAATAATTTCTTCTTCCTTAAATATTTCGACGTCTTCCGTAGAGTTTTGTTACATACATAGTACGTGGTCTGGCGTATAAATAGCCAATAAAACTATGCGTATACAGGATGGAAACAATCAATGGAACGTGACGGAGTAGTGCCTTAAATGTTTAAGGCGATTCACCGGATAAGAGAAGCGGGAAAAACTGTTTTTCTAGGTCAAATGTTTTAGATAATTACTATTAAATAACGATCTTAGAAAAAATATACGATACAACTAAGGATATTGCCTAAAGAATGTGCTAATGTGTTTCACGATCGTATGTACTTTAGCCTTTCGTATAAAATCCTGAAATCAGGCTAAGCTAAAAATCTAAAAGGAATTAGATTTTGGACATAATTTTTGTATGGAAATAGAATATATGTATATTACAAAGAACCTGCTTAATTTTGGTTTTCATCTGAAGCATAGGGCTAGTTATTAAATTCACATTAATCTCAAAATTTGCAAATTGCCCAGCGGTTTAACGAAACGCTGCGCCGTCTGTCGCCATCGGGCGCTTGTTGACGTCAGATCTGTGTAAAATTTTCACAGTCTGTTCTTATTTTGTTCATAGTAATTTACAGCTTGCGGGACGCGAGGGGCAACTCCCACACTTCACCTCAGAAAATCTAAGCTCGCGTTGAAATACTTCGCCTTTAATTGTACCTAAAGGAAACGTTCACCCACAACACAGGCAACAACACACACACAGTTAGTTTTTTTTATAAGTTATTTTTATTTTTATTTGTAAAATTATTGCAATTAAAATTATTTCATCAAATAATTTCTTAAAATGTTACCTTAACAGGTAGAGAGGTGTAACCTTCTATCAAAAAAGAACGGTTAAAAGACAATATAAATATCAAATATGACTCGATTTAAACACTCTACTGTCTTTTAGTTAAAATATAAGCACTTCTTGGTTAATTACGAACACTTCTATTCGTACCTCTTTGGTATTTTGTTTTGTAGCGTTTGTTAGCTATCGTTTGAGTTTAAGTATTGGTCGTGTTTAAAAAGTATTTGTATGCAATCTTTACATAATTAGGTCTTAAAATCTCTTGTAAGGTCATTGTACTCGACTTTAAGAATCCTTATTATGCAACAATTACATAAAATACTATTTTCAATTCAGTAACGAGTAAGATAGACAATAAAATTTTGATTCAGAAAAAGGGCGCCTTTGTGGTATGGTTCGTGAAATTATGATTGACAGATTAAATACTGGAGTAGAAAAATGCTTTTAACGAAGTTTTACCTATGGAATCGGATATAAGCGGTTATCAAACGCAAGAGCTTTAGGAAAATCCTTTCTATAGAATCATGGCACTTTTGTCTGCCTTTTGTATTATGAATTAAAATGTCATTAATGTAAATTAAAATTTTTGGCCTACTGTACTTATATGTAATTAAAATCATGTAAGGAGATATAAAAAAGAACAGAATAACAAAAACATTAATAAGACAGAGAGCGAACAAAAATGGTACATAAAAGAGAAAGAATAAAAATAAATAACAAAGTAGGGTGGACACCCTGCAGAGTTTATCGCGTTGCGTGATTTGACGTAGGGTCGTATCCTATATAACTGCCTATGTTAGAAACACAACAAATCAAAGTTAGAATGAACGAATATTATAAATCAAGTTCAGAATATATATACTTTCACATATAATATTGTGTTCATATTTATATTTTCTTTGCAGTACCCGCCTGGATATCTCTTGAAACAAGCATTGCTGCTTAAATAATGTCTAGCGGGCTACTTAAGGCGGTTGGATTTCTGTGACATGACGCTTCCAACAAAAATGCAGAAAGCGAAGTTGAATACCGCTCGTATCACGATCCGCTCTTGACCTTGAGTCCTTGACCCCGGCCGACTGTAACAGTGCTTTGGTTGGGTAACATCGGTTATACCATTTAAAAATTCAAAATCTAACTCAAAATCAAAGTCTAACCTAGATATTGGAAATGAAACTATTTGACTCGCTACGTGTCCCGGCCTGATTAGCTTTTCTCTACCTCAAATGTTGTCTGGAAGGGATCGCTCTTAGCTATAAGGATGTTTTTGTGTGTGAGCACAGACCAAATAGTGTGTGTGAGCAGTAAAGTGTATATCTATCTATTTTTTCAATTTTTTTAAAAAAGCCAACGTTTCGGACTTTTACCGTCTCGTAGTGACGGCTGAATAACACGGTAGTCATCAACCGGTTATGTCTAAAATTAATGGAAACAACCCTATTCTGAACTATAAATTATTATTATAAATCGGAAATATTTTATATTGACAATACGGATTTTCTGCTTTTTTAAATAAAGGCCGTGGCTATCACGGCCTTTTTTATTTTATTTCTCTTAGCTTTAGATATAAATAGACAATATCTTGTTTGTTATTATATTATTATTCATTTTATTTTCTAAAGAGGCACAATATAAAATTCAAGAATTCTAAAGTATTACGTCACAAACAATGTCTCGATGTGTTTTCATGGAAAATCTCAGTGCAGTTTCACAGAGAATATTCACGTGGCTCGATCTCATTGGAATGCAGCTGAGTTTCAGACATTCACCGCTTGAAAAGTGCGCAATGCAGGTACATCTTGGTTTGGTTGGGTTATATTATGTTTTTGGTGCAATTACTTTGGCGCCCACAAACGCTACGAAAAACGCTTAAGCATCCCGTAAATGATTAAAAAATTTGTCAAATTTTACGTTTTTGTCCGACATTTGTATCGTCCGCGGTCGTGTTTGATGTGTTTGACAGAAATCTAGATTGACGGCGTATTTGACAAACATGTTTGGAGGTAAGCGGGGCATGTATATCAAACCAAACCTCAGTTGTCGAATATGCGTTCACCTTGTTAGATTCCGTAAAGTCGTCTGGTTCTGTGCCCAATATTTCTTTTAATAAATTTTCTTTGATTTGTTTTTCTGTTAAATTGAACCATTCTCTATTCCAATGTATATTTATTTTTTTCTTAATAATAGTGCTAGAGTTAATGCTAGAAACGCTTTTCTTTTTACTCATTGGAAATTACAAAGACATATGACACATTGTATTAACTATAGTACGATACGTATGACTGCAGTTTGATTTTTTATTTCATCATTTACACTTACTCACACATAGACAACCACACATTTGGGTGTAATTACTCACGTAAGAAACAGATGTAGGCCATACACATATTTCTCCAAGCCTGGGAATCGAACCCAGGACCTCTGCGTGGCAGTCCAGGATGGTAACCGTTCGGCCACTGAGGCAGTTAAATGTATGTATGTGTATAAATACGTTACATCGTTAAAACGTATATGAGAAACTATTGTTTGTAATTTAGTACAATGAGAGATAGCACGTGTGCTCGCTTCGGAAATTTAGTAGAGAGTGGCGGTGGTAAGAAGAAAAGTATGTGAAAGAAGAAAAATAATTTAAGAACGATTTAAAATTTCAAAGTAGGTGGCCAGGAACCAGAGAAAAAGGTGGCATAAAGGTGGGATGAGGATGAAAGAGGTCGTATCGTAACAATTGTATTTGTATCAGACACATGCAAACAAACTCATTCTGTTTGTGACGTGGTCAGACAGAAAGGAACAGGATATATTACAGCTGTCAAATTAAACAACGCCTTTAGGCAATTTCATAAACTTAGAGGGCATGGGCTATTACGACTAAATCTATAAGGAGCTGTCAAATCTCGACAGCTAAAATCTAAACCATAATTAATCTTTTGTCCTTGTCGTATTGAATATAGAGACAAGAACGGAAATTAAATCAAGGTTATTTAAATTCAAAATTCGAAACTAGGTAAAAGCAAATTATATTTGAAATCGTGATCTTGATTAAGCTCTGCTACTATGGGGCATCAATTCATACAAATTAATTTTTGTACGTAAGAAAAATTGTAGATGGCGACACTTTGGTTAAATAAACAACATAAATTATTGAATATTGACAATTTGAGGTAATTATTATACTAAATACATTGACTTACAATTATATGGACGTCGGGTCCGCGCTAAAGTGTCCGAACTTATAGGTGATTAAAATCGTATACAGTAATTCACGCTTTAGTCTACGTTTGTTCGAATGACAGCGAAGCAAGCAAAATTAGACAGTACTACGATGACATTACAATTTAAATTCAACGTTTTAACTTTTTCATATTCCTTTACATGTTTAAATAGGTTGACTTGGGACATTTTTTTCGTGGTTTTTAAAAGAAATTTGAAAGGTTCTTAACAACATTTTAGGAATGTTCAATGAAAGTTCATTTACAATTGGTCGTAGTTAAGCAAAATGGATCCAAATCCACAAAATTATCGAAAAATGAGTCATATGTACCAAACAGTTCCTAACATCTAAAGTCTTAGATCAGCCAAAAATCCAACGTATAAACATAGATAAATATCTCTGGAGTTACGTGACATTATAAGTTTTGAAAACAAAACAGCAGTGAGAAACACTTTTAAACTTCAAATTGCCATATCTCGAAAGTGACTGGATGTGCATTGGGTCCTTTTCGTTTAACTACGTCCAATTGTGAAAATTGGCGAAAACAATAAACTGTCGCTGGAAAATAACAAATCGATTTTTTTTCATTGGTATTCTTTTTGATTTGGATGTTGATAACTTATCAACATCCAAATCAAATCATATCATATAAATCAAATATCAATGATAAGCAATAACCTGTCAACCATCATGATCATAGTTATGCGAAATTTCTTTGTTTTGTTATAGTTTGTTTTAAAATTTACTTGTAAAATTAAAAAAAAACTTTTTCTGTTGTCAGCTTAGGAATGATGAATTGTTAATATATTGGCCTAACGGTTTATATTGTGGGCGCTGGATGCGGAGGTCCCAGGTTCAATACCCGGTAGGTTCAATACCCAATCTCGAAATATTTTTTTCTAAATTGTTTCTAGACTGGGTGTTCTGGCAAGTGCCCCAGAGTGAATTCCGATGCTCGATGATCATAGTACAGGCAATTTCCTACTTTGAGACCAGGCAATTGGTATGATTGTCTGGCATATATTATTAATGTAATTGAAGTTTGAACTTGGATCGTTGCAATGACTTGCTTAGTTTTTAATGTCTGTTGGGTATAGCCAAATACGCAAGGAAGTTGAATAATACTTGCCAATACGTATTCACTTGTAAGACGAACACCACACTGCCTAAGCGTCGCCGTGGACTATTTTCACAATACATATTATGAATATCATAGTAGTAAAAACATAATGATATTCAATAAAAACAAATATTTACAAAACACTTACCCTTAATGAATACTATCAAAGTATTTCCCTATTGAGGCCACAGTCTCTTATTACCAAGACGTTACTTGTCAAAGGGATGAGACTAATTGAGTGCGAATTCCCTCGGTGAGAAATTTCGATAACTTGTCTCAAATTAAATGGGCTGCTACGGGTATAGGATGAATACTAATGATATTTGACAATTTTGAGGGTAAATTTGGAATATAAAGTGCTATATTGCCATAAGAGATTAAGGTCGTTGTTTACACAATAGTAGGTATAATTTTTGTACTACAAACCTGATCAGAAATATATAGGACTTTATTAACACTCTTTATTTTCCCATTGACTTCGTATTTGCGTTTTAGGAATTAAGAAACTCATATACAATGCGTCTTTTCAATTGCCTTTCTAGAAAGCACCTTTTTAACTTAATTTTAAAGCTAAACGGTGAAATTGCATCTTTAACTTCCTGTCTTAATAATTTAATTGAATAAAAAGAGAATGAACCGATCGATATTATACCTATTTCTAAAGCTTACTGTCTGCTTCTTATTTTATTATATAATATCAAGTAACGGGGCGAACAGTTGTAGTGCTACTCACAGCTTTAAATCGCAAAGATCTGAGGTACTCTCCCATTACGCTCATCATCCTCAGACATGATGTGAAAAGTTCCATGTCCAAGTTCCACTTCTCTGGACGAACTCTTTCACGGGGAGCTCTACTGTTAGTAAAATCGTGACCGAGAAGTGGATATAATGTCGTTCTTTTCTGGACTTCATTGCTCCAGCGATATCCAGGTAGTCCGACCGGGCGGTGTCCACCCGGTTGTCTTATTCTCTCTCCACGTTCCAGCCAATGGAGTCTCGCAGCTTTAGTTTCTCTCACAATATTGGGTCCGTACATCAGATCTTCAATTTCAATGTTCTTCCTTGTCTTCCATCTCCCATCCTTTGAGTCCGTCTCAGAATCTTCAGCTAGGTTTTTCTTTTCGCCACTAACTACTTATTTTCCTTTTTCAAGGTCAGTGTCCATGCTTCAAAACCGAAAAGATCGGTCTAATTACAGTTTTGTAGATACAGATTTCGGTTTTTTTGCGTATGCAGTACTAAAGAATAACTGCTATCAAAACGTATTTCATCATAACATGTTTCAGAAATCAAATTTTTGAGCTTTTATTACATTGCCTCAACGCACGAGTAAACAAGTCAATACACGAATGGAATTCAATTTCTCGACTGCAAAAGCGTACACCATGCAATGTGTCCTCTATATAAATTGACAGATTTACAAAGTTTACGTGCAGTCGACTGCGGCGCCAATATTTTACACTTTGCCAATATCAATTCACTTACATGTGCTTTTAGTTACATTTTGATGAAGTCTGTATTTATTGTTATGTCTGTGTGAACGGGTTAAGTTACAAGGCGTTAAACTGTTTCTCTTTTCTAATTAGTTAACCGTCGTAGCAGTATACGTTTTGACTCAAAATTTTGCCACATGCAAAACTAAGTTTATTGCACTGTGTTATCGAAAATTGTCACTGGGGATTTCTCGTTGACATTGGCACAATGTAAATTTATCTAGGATTTACAATGATGGCAAATAATCAGCGACTCCGAAGCTACACGTAACATAGTAGGTGTTATGTGTGTGTCTTTTGAATCAACAGAAATTAACTTAGCCTGTGCTGTGTTGTATAGATGCTATATTGGCATTCACTTAGTGGGTTCCTATAATTTACTCTATTAATATTACATTACCCTGCAATACCAATGAACATTTAATTTAACATTTTTACCATTTAACTGTTAAGTATTTTATTACATTATATTGAGTCCGTACTTGTCACCATATATTATATGGTTCGGCGTGTCGTTGCAGCGCGTAGTGGTACTTCCTAACTGGCCGGTGTCTCCGGAAGACCAGCGTTGGGGTGTTGCAAAATGCCTCGACTAATGCTGAGTAGACGTCGGTTTAGCGTAATACTTATATCTAGGCTCAAGAATGTAAAATTTGTAAATTGTAATATGGCATAATTATGACGCTAATAAACAATTTTTCTTTCTTTTTCTGTTATTAAAAACATTATAAATGAAATACTTAAGGCATAGATATGACACACAGCCCGGAAATAATTTAATAGCAGTAGAGTTCCTTGTGAAAGTTTATCAAGGAAAGTATTGCCACCATATTTCTGCCGTTAAGCAGTAATGTGTGCATTAGTGCATTTCGATTTTGAAGGGTAAAGATGCTAGTGAAATTACAGGTACCTACATGAGACTTGTTAACTTTATGTCTCAAGGTTTATTATGTCTAAGGATTTAAGATCTTACTTAAGCAGTAGGACTCGTTCAGCTAAGGAAGTACAACTACATCTTACTTACTTCTGTTGCCAAGCAGAATATGAGCGTAACTGCGTTTCGGTTCTTAAGGGTAAGGGTCCTGGAATAAATACAGGCACATGGAACTTGTAAACTTATATCACAGAGTAACAGTGCTACTCAGATCTTTGTGATTTAAAACACTGAATGCCACTGCAACTGTCATAGACAGGTGTGTTGCTTACCACCAGATCCACGACGTGTTCATCTCGTCACTTGATGTCCTAAGAAAAACGTAAATCAACTGTCTTTATTTTTTAATAAATATGACCGGAGTGCACATCAACGATGGCTCATAAATAACGCATAATTTGAGAGTTGTCAAAATTTCCGCTTATTAATAAACATCAGTAAGCACTTAAGCTACATGAACCGATCCACGGTCAGGATCTTTATTAAGTTCTAATCAATCATGTGTAGGGTTTGATCCATTGACCTACCAACAAGATGTCCGTAAGGGCCGACGCCGACATCAGCTGTTTTGCTCTCACTTTACGGCACACTTGCCGTACTGACAACGCGCCCTCGAAACGCGGTTACTGAATTTCTGGTTGCTGAGGTCCAGAATGCTGATGCATTCATTTACAGTACCTGGTTGAAGGAAGAAAAACTTTCATAGATTTAGGAAATGAAACTATTTTTCCGGATTTAAGTCGAGTAATTTGTTTTTTTAAACAAACCAACATTTCGGACCCCTTACAGGTCCCATGGTCACGGTTGACTGAGGTGGTACAGTCATCAACCAGTTATGTCTAATACTAATGCAAAGCACCCTAGTTTTTCACTATAGTTACAAAAGTTATTAATTATAAATACCTTATTTTTAATTTTACAAAGAAACATTCCAATTTACGCTACATAGTTTTACAAATTATTTTATTGTAACAATATGAATTTTTATTAAATTAAATTTATTATCAATTAATAATGGAAATTAGAATAAATTACAACATATTAATCAGTACTGCACATAGGTCTGTTTGGGATTTTTCATCAGAGGAAATTCTGGATCCCAAACTGGTGGTACAGAGAAAGCATCTTCCCTGTTGAAATTAGGATGTTTTTTTAATTTCAATGGCCTCTCGCAGCATCCTGGGGAGATAAATTTGTGTTTGATTTTTCAACGGCTTTTTAGCCGTAGCGCGATCCATGAGAAATCGATGAAAGTATTTCGTCACCCAGTTAGATACCTTTACAGCTATCAGCCCCAGAGAGATGTCGCTATTCATTGTATTTGAATATATATTGAATTGATATGGAATTATTTTTTTACGTGAAATTACTTCACTCGATCTTTGTATTAATAATTGTAACAAACTAGTATCAATTCAATATAAATTTAAATCCTAAAAACAGCTTAAATGTTAAATTTAGATTTTTAAGTAAGGCCTGTTTATTGGTTTACAAATTCATATTAATTCCAAAATTTGAAAATTACCCATTTATTAATTACAATTACCCACGGTTTAACGACACGCTGCGCCGCTTACTGCCCCGTTAGTCGCTATCAGGCGCTTGCCAACGTCGCACCTGTGTCAAATTTTCTCATCTTGTTCTTATTTTATTCATATTAATTTTCAATGCGCAGGTTGTGGGGCGTGAGTGCGACCACCCTCCTCAAAATACCTCGCCTTAATGAATGTAGCATACATCTATTTTCCCGCCTTTCTGCAAAATGAAGTAAACAAATCATACAAACCCCTGGAATAACAAACTAACGTGCTCCTCGTACTAACTTCATCTACGTCAGTTGAGACTTAAAAATTGTGTTCGCGGTAATAGAATACGTGCTTCTGAATTTTAAACAACTTTATGTTGCTTGTTAGTTTGTACTCATACAGCTGGAAAACCAGTCGTTGGACTATATGGAATAATATTTGTAAAAGTGGCGAGGAAACATTGGATAAGAAAGGTATAACATCGGAAGGTATGAGTGCATTGGAAAAAACATACATTCAACATTGGGAGTACAGTGATTGAAAAAGAAGATTAAAAAAAAACTTATCTGACTACAAGACTAAATTTGAAATCTTTAATTGCAAGGTTATTTGATATTAAAACCGGGACCTAATCGTGTACAAACATATTTTATTGACCTCAGACGTGTTGCAACGTCCATGGTCTCGAAGGGACTAAAAAGTCGGGTGTGAACATCTTCTAGTCATGCGAGTTTTTGTAATTACCCGCACTTGGTCTTCATTCTTTATTTGTGCACTACAGTTGTCACTTGACTGACACATAATAGTCGGGGTATAGGTATTTGATATCGCTTACATTTGCTGATGACTGGATCCCACGACAATGAAAGCTTAAAACCGTCGTCTCGGTTGAAATTACGATGTTTTTTAATATCAACAGCTTCACTTATTGATTCCCGATTCTAAAGTCCCGGTTTTAAAATCACGTAATATGTGGGAAAATCGTGAAATTTTAATTCAATTTAATTGCAAGGATATAGCTAGATACTTTAGTATGTTACCCATCTCCAACGACATAAATACAACTTATATTTTCCAAATTATCTGGTTTTGTGTTGATCGAATATAACAAATATCTTTGTTTATTATGTTTTTAGTTTGTGTGGATTGGTTACCTCTTTGAGATATCCCTAAAATATGATGCGGGGAAGGGATCTGAGGTATCAAGTTTCTTGGGAAAGTCAATTTGAAGAGAAAGCATTAAGGTGCCATTGGAAGAATATATCTGGTGATTGATTATTTTTTCTGAAATGGATGGAATGACGCAAGATTTGTTGTAAATTTTCTGTTATCTTTTGTAAGAAAACCTAAGTTGCTAAAGTTCGCTTTTACCTGCCAATGTGATTTGTATATTGTAATTTATAGCTGTCCATTTTATTCTGGATACAATTAATAATGCATCTATTATTATTACGATTTACATGTTTTGCTTTTATTTTTGTCATGTTACTATTTTTTGGTGCTATAATTTTGAAAATAAAAGGAGTCTCACGGATTTCACCAAGCATCTATAGTAACTAAATATATACACCAAAAAAAGCTAGTTCTAAATTGCACTTCGTTTTAACGTAGTTATTTTGATCACAAACTGTGCTTTGCAGTATGTATAAGTTCAACGTAAGCTTTGTAAAGTGCACTTCCGTTCCTTTCTACCTTGCTAATAACTTCAAGTTTCTTTAAAACACTTCTTCTTGTGAACTATGTGTAATTATTCTTGTTGTTAATTTATTTGACACCATCATTATTCACCCTTATACCTTACAATGCCTCTGTGGCCG
Organism: Hyposmocoma kahamanoa; assembly: GCF_003589595.1. NCBI lineage: Eukaryota > Metazoa > Arthropoda > Insecta > Lepidoptera > Cosmopterigidae > Hyposmocoma > Hyposmocoma kahamanoa. Next base: position 4,255,495 of record NW_020653850.1, read on the forward strand.
AACGGTGACCATGCTGGACTGCTACGCAGAAGTCTTGGGGTCGACACCCGGGCCGGCAGAAGTATTTGTATGGCCTACATCTATTTATCACGTGATTTTGGGTGAACTTTGCGATTGTCTATATCCGCTCACGCGATGCGGTCCTCCTACCGCAAAATGGCGGCTAATTGGTTTCGCAAATTAGATAAACATTCAGTTTAAATACAAGTTTTTATAAATAAAAATTATTATTCTGCATTGCTAAATAAATACCCTCCGTACTACCAACAAAAACATCTCAAATAAAATGCAGTAATACACCGCATTTCGTGCACTTAAAAAGCACTAATGAAAGGTTTAGTGTACTTGGATGAATATGATAATATTCCGTTTGAGTGGTTCTAACGTTTACCATGAAATTACTCCTTAAAGTATAGTTTATAAACATTTATATTCAGGATAAACTTAAAAAATGCTACTTACGGTATGTTTTCAATAAATAAACACCGAAATCACCAGCCCAAACAATAACACACACGATTGTCGTGACGTATTTTTGAAGTTGTTTATTTTTTTTAAATGACAGACTCAAGCATTAAAAACTTTATGGTTTGCTAGAGTAGTTACCGAAATAGCAATTAATATTAGTTCTTTTACCTGTTATAACTTCGATATCCGATAAATCGGTATAAAATCATCACCGGCACCTCTAGGTGTGGTATGCGTCTACGGCTGCATGTATCGCGTGAGCGGATAAACCTTACAATGCCTCTGTGGCCGAACGGTTACCATGCTGGACTGCTACGAAGAAGTATTTGTATGGCCTACATCTATTTATCACGTGATTTTGGGTGAACTTTGCGATTGTCTATATGTGTTCATGACACCCACGATTACAGGGTTTCCTCAATGCGGAGCTACGAGTGTGTGCCTTAAAAATATTTGGAAACAGATATCCTCTAAACAAAAGTTTGTCACGATGACATGGTTTGGGAACTCCGAAACTCATGTGAATTTTATTATTCAGGTTTCGTCACAAATTTTATTTTACTATGGCCTAAGCAGCCCCTCATTACTGCGACCATTAATTGATCTATTATGATATAAGTAAACTGTAATAAGAAACTTAAACCGTGCACGATTATAAAATCTAAAATTAATCTCTAGCGCAGAAACTTGATACGAATACAAATCTTGAACTCTTCAAAGGTGGTAACTGTTCTTCCAATGAAGCTGTTATTGCCTTTTTAGTTTAAGAGTCCGAGTCTTAGTTTAGGATTACGCATTGTACGCCATTACGTCTTCTCAGTGATAGTGTGGGAACTTGGACCCTGACACATATTATAACAAAGAAGCTGAAAGCTTTTAAGATGTGGGTTTACTGCCGTATCATGAGAATCTCATGACGTGACCGAGTTACAAATGTAGAAGTGAGTAATTCTATAAGCTGAAGAAAAAGGTAGCACTTATGAGTACAAATAACTCCAGCTTATCATCCAGGGTGAAATCGTTGGAAAATGAAGTGTCGGTGGAAGGCGGCACTGCTGTTTAAAGAATTTGAGTGAATGGTTTGACTTCAGTATCACATAGCTCCATAGAGCGGCGGCCTTCAAGAGCTTGATTGCCATAATATTGTTCAACCTCTGATTGGAGAGAAAACCCACGAAGTGAAAGCCTTTTTGGTAACTTATTTTGCTTTAATCCAAAACAAATGTATATTTTCATATGACGAACAGAATTTTTGAAATTACATTAGCAGTGAAATCAAATAAGTAGAATTGATCAAAGGCTTATTACATAATTTTGTAAAACAAAGTAAGAAAATCGAAATGATCTTTCATCTTTATAAATCGCATCGATAAGCAATTACTTAATACGCGTCTTAAAATTATTACAGTTAACTCTCAAAAACAAAGACAATATCTTATTTCTTAGAAAGACAAAGAGGTATTTCTGACGGATCAAATTCGCATTAGGAAGCCCGTAACTACATTTTTATGAGGCCCGTACATTTAGTGGATAGACAAGGATCGACAATGATTGAATACTGAATTATATGAAGTTAAGATATATGGCGATGAAAATTTCAAACATATAAGTCTATCTTTTTACTTATAGGTTTCAGTTTTCAGTCACTTATAGTAACAGAAGTATAAAACGACAGGGACCATTTAGTAGCAGTAGAGCTCTTTGTGAAAGAGTTCGTCCAGGCAAGTACTGCCATCTTATCTATTTCTGCCACCAAGCATGTCAGCATTATTGTGTTCCGGTTTGGAAGGGTGAGGGTGCTGGTGAAATTACAGGCACATGGGGACTTGTCAACATCTTTGCGATTTAAAGCTCTGAGTGGCACCGCAACTGTTATGGACAGGCGTGTAGCTTACCATCAGGCGCACGACTTGTTCGTCCCGTCACTTGATATTATAAAAAAAAGACCAATCCATACGTTATATAGAGAAGTGAACAATGTCTTGGTCAAAAACGAGTTTTTAGATTTATGCACCTTTTTTATTAATATAAAAATTCGACTACATTATTTTAGCTACAAATATTTTTGTACTTTACAAATACAGTATTCTTTATCATATTGTACTTCTAAATTTGAACATATTTCATTTGGTGCTTTTTCTTTGTCGATAGTATCCGAAACCCATTTTTGTTTTTTCCACTTTCTTTTACATTATAATTCTTAATTTTTTATTTTGCGTGTAAGCTTTCGTTGTATATTCTTTCTATTTCACTAAACAAATCTTCATTTTAATGTTTTTACTTTTATTACTTACTGCCGCTTACATATTATTTTTAATTTCTAAACCAATAAAGTATCCCGCATTTTTCCCGGCCAAAACGAGATTTCAACTTTGAAAATGAAATATTTTCTCGTCTGGAATTTGTGTTTGAAGTATATTAATATAGTAAAAGGAATGAGATATTTCTAAGTGACTTGGCAAACAATCTAACGGATTAATAAATTAATTTCTTCCTATGTAAATATGCTTCAAATTCTAATGCTGGGTTTACATTGAATAAGATTTATAAACCGATTCAACGGCCGTTCATCTATATGACTTTTATGTATAAAGAATTGATGACAAACTGAAATCACACATTATATGAAATGTCTTTGTTTCCCAAGTATTCGTATAACAAACAATAACTTTACGAGAACATGCAAGAACGTACACTAAAGTTAGTCTTCTTTGTCCGATTCGCTCCCTTGCTTATTGGTTCCGACCGTTCCTTGTATTTACCAATCTCCAGCTCTTCCCCCAATGAGTTATGAACTTTATATTAATCTACAAACCAGTTCAACTATATTGCAACCTCTCTAGTAATACCACTAGATACATCTAAATTATTTGTGACAAAGTAAAACCTTTCTTTTGACTGATGAAGAAGTCTTGCACCTTGTGGTAAATGACACGCCTGTCTGCAAGTTGCAGTATCATGCAGAACTTTAACACATTCACAGTCCATTACTCCACCTGGAATCGCAAATTGTACTGCCTCTTACCGTCCTATGAAGTTGCAACTACGTACTACTTCAATGTCAAATATTTTGATTGGACTTGTAGATCAAAACCCTGATTTTTTAAGACAGTCTTTTAAAGGTGTAATTTTTCGAAATTAAAATAATTTGGATTATACTTAATTAAATTTTTATTGAATTGATATTCAATTATTTTTTGTGAAATTACTCCACTACTTTGTTATAATTATTAATACAAAGATCGAACACTCAGAAAAAATTCCTTCGATCCGGTCGGATTCGAACCGACGTCTTCTTGCATACCGTGCCAGACGCTATACCAACTAAGCCACGGAACGAACCAACGGACCTCACGAATTTTTCTATGTGCTTGCGTCGTGTCTTTGTACTTGGTCTTTCAACGACTTTTTAGTCGTAGCGCCATCTATGAGAAATCTTTAACAGATTTATCACCCAGTTAGTACCTTTACAGCTACCAGTCCTGGCGAGAGATGTCGCTATTCACTGTATTTGGATTATACTTATTAGAATGTGAGATTAAAAAGCAAAACTGACACTATTTCACACAAATTCCGGTGGATTTTGCGCGTCTGGGAATTGCATCCGATTCGTATTCCTTCCGAACCCGAGACTATACAAATCTAGAAAACTCGGACCCACGTCGGATATCGCTTGTGCACTAAGTCCGATTCGAGAAAATACGGATATCGCTTGTACACCTAGAGATAAAATGATGCCTGTGACATTTCGGATCGTTATTTCTCGGATTCAGAACTGATACTAATCGGACGTAGTCTGCAAACGCTGTCGCTCAAAATCGGATTCTTTCTCAGAAAGTCATAATATGAGCACTTGTTCAATATCCTTTTGAATATCGGAAAATAAACTCAATTATAGAAACCTTATTTCGTCCATTTATAATCAAGGCAATAAATCGTACCCTCGCTACCATAAATTTTTATTCCACGCCCTCTCCTCTTCAAATGTAATCTCTACAGACACGTTCCTGAAACTTTTCTTAACGTTATATAATTTTTATAATTTTCTGGATATCATCGGTGTCTATCTTCTAAAAGATAAGCTGCACTACATCACTTCGTGTCTGTCAGACGCGGATAGGTATCTTTATTACATTATTCATTACACTTGCTCGTAAACAGTGTCATGATATGCAGGCAAAGTCGACCATAACGTCCTAAATTATACCCACGGGTTTTTTTTCATTACATTATCGCCCAATGGATTTTTTACATCAAGATTATGCCAAAAGTTTTTATGCTCGAAAAATTTTAACGTTAATTTTGCATAAACTTGAAGTATACAAAAAAAATTAAACATTTGCAATTTAACCATATTTTACTAAATTTATTTTGGGAATTCAAATTCTGCAGTATATTTAGATTTTTTTTACATCTAATACATTGTGGCTACATGCGTATGTCCCTTTTATAACATTTTTGCTCGAGTTGTATTATCTATGGAAGAATAGCTAGCAATCTGTTAAAAAAACAGCCACGTCCAACATCTGTAAAATATGTAGTGTGTTGTGAAGCGGTATTCATTCGTTTAACAACAAGAAATAAATTACCGTTGTATCTATTTCCTTGCAAATGCGATGAAAAATATTGTACGCAGCACGGGCTATAATAATTACAAACCTCGAGTCTTTAAAGCCTTCAGCCCCCGGCTTCGCGCTTGAAACGAGCTCTCGTTACTAATTTCTTATTTACCGCCCTTAATACACAGTGTTATATTCATTCACTGTTATAGGAAGTGATAGCATTGGCATGATCTTAGGTTAAGTCACTAACTTGTCTCAGTTGTATGTGTTTTATAAACAACTAAATGAACATAACAAGAAGCTTTGCTTTTTTTACATTTAGAACATCGTAGTAAGGTACTTATGACATTATACTGGAATGCCATGTGACAAGTAACACAATCATGTTCATTAACCCATTTAAACACGGCATTAAGGCAGCGGGTCTGCTCTCCTTCCGCCAAGTTGGCTTTGCGTGTGAACTTGTGAACCTTCTTCGACGAGCAGTAGTCATCACGATGATTTCCTTCGCCAAGAAGCTCATGGTGAATTTCAAATTAAATTTCTCACATAAATTCCGAGAAACTCAAAGGACTGGATTTGAACCTACGGCCAATACTTGAGAGGCGGTAGGTTGAACCATTAGGCTACCAAGGCTTTCAAAAAACACAAAAAACATATGGAAATCTGTTCAACTGTACGAATTCCCGCTTTTTTATTGAAATTACATTTTACACGCCAGGAATGTTTACTACAGTTTTGAAATACTAGCAAGCGATACCAAGACCAGATACAATCTACTAAGACGTTTTATTACTACTAAGTGAACTGCCTCCGTGGCCGAACGGTTACCATGCCGGACTGCCACGTAGAGGTCCCAGGTTCGATTCCCGGGCCGGGAGAAATAGTTGTATGGCCTACAACTATTTCTCTCGTGAGTTTGGGTGTAATTTGTGGTTGTCTATGTGTGTGTCCATGGCACCCGCGAAACAGGGTTTCCCTAGTGCGGGGCTATGTTGAGTGTGTGCGTTATTTATTATTTATTTATTTATTTATTAATCAAGTTACACAATGTCCAAAAGTATGAACCTAGTCGCACAATGAACCTCAAAACAAGTTTTTTTTCATAATAACAAGTGACGGGACGAACAAATCGTGCGCCTGATGGTAAGCTACACGCCTGTCCTTAACAGTTGCAGTGTTACTTGGAGCTTTAAATGTCAAAGGTCTGAGAGGCACTGCCACTGCGCCCGTCACCCTGAGCCATAACTTGACAAGTCGATATGCTTGTAATTTCATTAAATCGTTGTTAAATCGGTTCACAAATACCGGAGTTATCGGGTAACATACATACGAAGAAAAAAAGCAACAAAAAACATGCAGTCGAATTGAGAACCTCCTCCTTTTTTGAAGTCGGTTAAAAATTAATAAAACTTCATACAAAAATAAAAATAAAAAAACATTTATATCGGTTTTTGGTCCGATTCAATTAACATTCCATAATTAAATATCACAAAAAATATGACATATTTTCACATAATTATCGTGGTTAATAGTGATGCGTTCAGTGTTAGCGAAAATTGACAGAAAACATGGATTCCTGAGTTGAATTACGTATACAACTTTTTTCTATCAAATTTGTGAGTTAGTGCTACATAAAAAGATATTTTTTAATGATAACAAGTGACACGACTAACAAGTCGTTCATCTCGTCTCTAACAGTCACAGTGCCACTCAACGCTTTAAATTGCAAAGGTTTGAGGGGCACTACCACTGTGCCCGTCACCCTGAGACATAAGTTGACAAGTCTCATGTGCCTGTAATTTCACCAACACCCTTACCCTTCAAAACCGGAACGCGTTAAGCTCACATTTCTTCTTGGCGGCAAAAATTGTAAGACGTCACGGCAGTCTGTACTTCACTGCACGAACTTTCTCACAAGGAGCTTTTAAAATTGCAGTGCTACTCAGAGCTTTAAAATGCAAAGACCTGAAGGGTACTGCTGAAGTACCCGCCACGTTGAGACATAATGTCCCATATGTCTGTAGGTACGCCATCACCTTAAACCATTAATTATAATTATTTTTATTAAAAAAATTCGTATACCTATTTGTCAAGTTTTATTGAAATCGGTTACTGGAAAATGCGTGAAATGAAAAGCGACAAATGTAGGTGAAATACAATAAACCGGATTCATCTCCTAGTTTGGTATCCTTAGAGGTGGTATATTTTCTTCAAATTTGAATACAATAAATACTGAGTTACCTTCTTGTCGACAGACAAAGAATCATCAAAATCGGTTTACAAATGCCGGAGCAAACGCGTTACATACACACAAAAAATAAGAGACAGTCCTCCTTTATTGTAGTCGGTTAAAAACGGGAATGCGGGAATACTGCTTGGTGGCAGAAATAGGTATGTTGGCAGTATTTTTTCTAGGACGAATTCTTTCACAAAAAGCTTAACTTAGTAAGGTACGCTTCTTTTAGCTCTACCCAAAGTAATCTTAGATTTTAGCAACGCTTTTTAGTTGAGATACAAATCACGTGTTCAAGTCCCGAGGGGGTCAGACAGAACCAAAAATACCCTATCCATTAAAGTTCACGTGACGTCTTGACGGTGGCGCTGACTCAGCTTCTAAGTAGGTGTTGGCTACGATCACGAAACACACAGTAGGTTATTGCATAAAGCGTTTTGAATAAGTTCGATCAGCGTTCGTTTTTTTTATGACACCAAGTAACGGGTCGTTTAGTAGCAGTAGAGCTGATCGTGAAAGAGTTCGTTCAGGGAAGTATTGCCACCTTACCTATTTCTGCCGCCAAGCAGTAATGTGAACATTATTGCGTTCCGGTTTTGAAGGGTAAGGGGTGCGGTGAAATACAGGCACATGGTTTTTTTCAACTTATGTCTTAGAGTGACGGGTGCAGTGGTAGTGCCCCTCAGATCTTTGCGATTTAAAGCTTTTAGTGGCAACACTTCTGCAACTGTTTTGGACAGGCGTGTTGCTTACCATCAGGCGCTCGACTTGTTCGTCCCGTCAATTAGTATCATAAAAAAAATGTTGTGCGTCTGATGGTAAGAGACTCGCCCTTATCAGTATCAGTTACATTCAGAGATTTAAATCGAAACTTTTAATTTAAATCAAACTTTCATAATGTTTCAATGTGTGAGTTTTGTCGACAGCGATTATTATTGTAATTGAGGCTTAAGACACTTCCATTGTTCTTTTTCTTCTGTGGTCACACCACCGCAGAGCTTCTATAAGAATCTAATGAAGGGGCCTTAAGGTGAAATAAAATATGTTAAATAAAAAACAAATGAAGGCAGGACTTAATGTCTTATACCATTGCATGACTTTTGGCATTCTAAACCAGTGTTTATAAAAACACCTCAATTTCAAAATTATGAACTTAAGATCTTTTGCCTCTCACTTACATAACAATTTGAGTAAAAATATGGAAAAATATATAGAAAATTTCCACCAAGCGTTGGAAAACGATGGTTGTTTGGTATGTAAAAATAATATTCAGTGTACATTTAAAATTACAATGAACATCTTACTATAGGAAAGACGCTATTACGATGTGTGTAACACAGGTGACCTGAAGATCGAGACTTGGTTCATCCTGTAGTCCAATGAGAAAGGCGTAATGTATTGAAGGAAATTTCGGGTTATATCTGCCGCATGTCGGACGAGTCGCGTAAATGGATTCCCAAATTCAGAAAACGACCAGCAGCAGCGGCAGGCCGACTAAAGCGTCGATAGAGAGACGAGTTAGATGCGTACCTAAAAGACTGGACCTCAGTGACGCAAAACAGAGACGTGTATAGAGAGGGAAGAGAAACCTTTGACCAGCTGCAGCGGGACAGTATAGGCTTTAAAAACACAATTGGAGGAAAGCATTTCCCAAAAAAGGTAACACGAGCTATGTCTGTAAGCTATAAATAATTTGTTTATATTGTACTAATGTGTGGTTGTTTCTTATAATAGCAAGGTTACTGAACTTGTAAACTAGATTATGTTTTATTTTTCTTTTTATTTATTTTTTTATACGTGACAGGCAGATTCTCAGACTCCACTCTCCCTGACGTTGAATGGAAAATGGATTTCAAATTTTAAGGAACCTAGTGCATTGCCCTAGCCACCTTCACCCTACATGCCTACAACGTGCCTCTTCACGCCTCGTTTGAAGATCCCAAAATTGTAAGGAATACGTGCTCTGGAAGGAAGTTCCATGTGACGACTGTGCGACAGAGGAAGGTGCCACCAAACCTAAACCTTTTTAGTTCGTGACTGAATGCGGCAAGGTGTTACGGATTTGTGAGTTAAGTTTTTGAAAAACTAATGCATGACATTTAAATATCTATTTACTTGATATTCAAATATTTTTTTGTGAAATTATTCCTTTAGTTTGTTATAATTATATTAGTACAAAGATCGATAAAAAAAAAAAATCCTTCGATCCGGCCGGATTTGAACCGACGTCGCTTAGCAAACCGTGCCAGACGCTATGCCAACTAAGCCACTAAGCCAAGATCTAGGTATTTGGTTTTCAACGACTTTTAGCCTTAGCGAAATCAGAATCTGAGATGAGAACTCTATGAAAGTATTTTGTCACCCAGTTAGATATCTTTACAGCTACCGCCCTGGCTATAAATTTCGCTATTAACTATAATTAAATTTCTATTGAACTTCAATTACTTTTTGTGGAATTACTCCACAAGTTTGTTATAATTATTAATACAAAGATCGAGTGCTTAGAAAAAACTGACATTGTTTTTGCTCTACAATATATCGTGCCGTGTGTTTCCTTATGCTATCTCGCAAAGGCAGCAACTTTGAGTTAAGTGACTCTATTCTTTTTTTCTTGCACGATAATTCATTAATCCTGTAAAAAGGGTCCAGATTGAAACGGAGTGGTAATTGTGCAATTATTCACAGGGATCCACTTCTCAGCAATAATGAAAGGTACTTCTATGACAATTAAAAATTCGACTTTTTTTTCTGTTCTTCAAATTCTTTTACTGTCGTTTTTCGTTGCTCAACCTTCTTTAAAAACTGTTTTTATGATATCAAGTGACGAGACAAACATAACAGTTGCAGTGCCACTTAGTGCTTTAAATCGCGAAGACCTGATGAGCACTGCCACTGCGTCAGCCATCCTGAAACGTAAGTTGACAAGTCCCATGTGCCTGTAATTTCACCAACACGCTTACCCTTCGAAATTGGAAAGCATTAATGCTTATATTCCTACTTGGCTGCAGAAACAGGTAAGGTGGCAGTACTACCCTGGACAAACTCCTTCACAAGGACCGCTACTGCTACTCAAGCTTTTGTTCCAGATCTTAGTTCGATTGATATGCACGAATAATGAAAAAAGAAGAATTTTTGAACTATCTCGGTTTAGAGACCATCATATCAAACTATATATTGTGTAACCTCCAGTAAAGATATTGTAGTGTGTGCCGTAAAAGTGAATCATTTTTGTCTCGTTTTCATATAAAATCCTGCGTCAGTATATCCCAAGTTACCATAACGTTTGGACACATGTCTGCGAAAGCTTTTGCGTGGAAACAAAATTGACAAATCTCACTTTGATATTATTATGTTATTAACCGACTTCAAAAAAGGTTAGGTTCTCAATTCGACTGTATGTTCTTTTTTTATTTTTTTGTATTTATGTTACGCGATAGCTTCGGTATTTGTGAACCGATTTTCATGATTCTTTTTTTGTTGAAATGGGGTACTTCCATAGTGGTCCCATTTTGTTTTGCAATGCGATGCAATTTTATGGAGCAATTATTTTAATGGTTGATTTTGCTATTTCTCCAATTCAAGGCGCTTTCTCTCAATAGAGTAGTGAGCACCGATTTTTATTATCTCCTGTGTCAAGTCCCGTATAGTGGCGAACTAGGGGATATTTCAATAAAACTTGGCAAATAGACGTAATTCCACGTACTTTTGAGGTCGGTTTTTTTAGTACTCTGTATTGAGAATATTATAAAATATTGTTATTCTAAATTGAAAGTTACTCCATATTATTATTATATTAAGCAGCAATGAGCTCCGTATGAAAGGGATCATCGAGGGAAGTACTGCCACCTTACTTATATCAGCCACCAAGCAGTAATTACGAGCATACTACGTTCCGGTTTTGAAAGGTAAGTGTGCTACTGACTTGCCAATTTTATGTTTCAGGGTTACAAGCGCAGTGGCGTACACCTCAAATCTTTGCTATTTGAAGCTTCGTGTGGCAAAATAAAAGGATTATATTATAGTTTAAAACCACCCTAATAAACATGAAACAATTATAGGTAACTTTAACGCTAAATTTAACTCGCGTTTTCAAATTACGCGTCTACCCACGCGTGTATATTCATATACTTTACGTACGTTCGTTGATATGTACTTGTAAGCGCGGCACTGCGCTTTAACCGCCGCGTTTAGAGGACATACCTCAAAACGCGCGTCACCGCTGCTGACGCGCGTCGCCGCGTGTTTGGAATTATAGGCACTGAGATAGTGTTTGTTCAGATTATCTCGTGTTATTGCCACCATCTATGAGTGACGAAATATCATAGATTTCTATATATGGCGCTGCGGCAAAAAAGATAAATGGCGTTACGGCTAAAAAGTCATTGAAAAACCAAATACAAAGATACGACTCAAGCACATAGAAAAATTCGTGAGGTCCGCTGGTTCGTTTCGTGGCTTAGTTGGTATAGTGTCTGGCAAGGTATCCTAGAAGAAGTCGGTTTGAACCCGGCCGGATCAAAGGAAACATTTTCTGAGAGTCGATCTTTGTATTAATAATTATACCAAAAAATATTTTGTAAAAGAAAACATGGTTCATTGACCTATGGTTCATCGAAAGAATATAATATTAAAAATTCAACAAACGTTCACGGAGATTAGTTCTTTGTTACAGCACTACGTGCATATACATATTAATGTACGTGATTGTGTAATTTAATTTTGCCGGGAAATACGAAATAGGCAGGCACATTGTAATATGCCTTTAGGATAGGCTAAATGGCAGAATAGAAAGTTATGGTTTAATTTAAACAAAAGAAGCGGATTCGGATGTGATACAAGTTTGATCATATCCGCATCGACAACTTATTAGTTAGGCAGCCAGTTTGAGAGAACCTATGTACGGACATCAGACAACACATTTTTGTTCGAAAATCGCCTCCAGTGCAACGGAACAAGATACGTCAATGTGTAACTTGATGTGCTGGCGTACACGTACACGCATGTTGTACCTACCCCTTTATAACTGTTCTTAATAAACATTGGTAGCCAGATTGCCTCTTCGGCCAGCCATCAGTAGTCAAATTCAGTGTAACAGAGTTGACCTGAAAGTAATGGTTTAAAAGAAAAGTAACAAAACAACAGTTGAGTGCATGCGTGCGTGCGTGTGTTTGTGTGTGGTAGCACTCCCTGGACAGCTGCAGTATTAACGCCAACCCAATTACTTCCGAAGCCCCTATACCCCCTAGCACTCTTCAGCGCCCACTGGAGGAAGCGGTAGGGGCCACTTTGGGAAACTGTAAGTTAGAGGGTAGAAGACAAGTATATTGTTTAATTTACTACATAAATAAAAAAAATATGTAATGAATTTTGAACTTTCAATCAAACATATCATTCGATTGACAAGAGGAATATCTGGCGCCTTTAGAAATAAATATTTTCGATATTGCTCTTGCTCCGGGCCGAAACTTACACACTTCATAAACAGTCTCACCGGTCAACGACCTGTGGTGTTCCCTCAGACCATTACAAGATTGCCGTTACAGTAGAGCTCCTTGTTAATGAGTTTATCCAGAGAAGTATTGCCACCTTATCTATTTCTGTCGCCAAACAGTAATGTTCATATTACTGCGTTCCAGATAAGGGTGCTGGTGAAATTACAGACATAAGGTACTTGTTAACTTATGTCTCAAAGTAACGTGTATAGTGGTAGTGCCCCGCAGATCTTTGCGATGTAAAGCTCTAAGGAGCCTCGTAGCTTGGTGTCATAAAAAAAGTGAATTTAGACTACATTTTCTTTTTCTTCGGTTTTTAAAATCTTAGTCTTCCTGCTCTTATTACATTACTTGGGGTGGGCGCTACGTTTTCTTCTTCTATTCATCTCTGTCACCCGCCAACGCCTTGTTCACACCCTTCAAACACAAATCATCTTTTTTATAATAATATAAGTGTAAATTCTTATATAGGTAGGTTATTACTTATGTAGTGATCCTATGTTTCAACAGCAATCCATACCATGGCTTTGGAGCGTAGTCACTATGCACGTGCTACAATGTTTATATTTGATTTTTGCTTGATTTTGTGGGGTACCTACCGGGTGATGGTTAATGGAGAAGTCTTGTTTATAGCTTGGAGGTAGGTTTATTGAACAGTTACCACACACGTCACCATCACGTCGGGGTCGGTAGGTACCCCACACAGTGGTGACCCCGCGAAGGACATTTACCACGTGAATCACCGAACTAAACTCGTGTAAATTCCAAGATGGCGGAAAACAAAGACGGCTTCAAAACACCGCCGTCGGAGCGCGCATCGCCAGGGCCGCACTCAGACGAACCGCAGAGGGACCTCTTTCGAGTGTCGGTTAAGGTACCTGAATTTTGGGCCGACAGACCAGATGTATGGTTCGCACAGCTAGAGGCTCAGTTCGCCTTGGCGAGAATCAATGACGACACAACAAAATTCTACCACGTAATTTCACAGTTGGGCAACCAATACACAGCTGAAGTTCTAGATGTCATTCAGGCGCCTCCAAGCACCGGGAAATATCAGAAAATTAAGGCAGAGCTAATAAGACGACTATCATCATCCCAGGAAAAGAAAATAAAACAACTTCTCAGCCTCGAAGAGCTAGGCGACCGCACACCATCGCAGTTTTTAAGACGTATCCAGAGTTTGGCAGGACCCACGGTACCGGAAGACTTTATACGGACGATGTGGTCGAGCCGCTTACCGCACAACGTCCAGACAATAGTGGCGATGCACTCAGAAACTCCCCTAGCAAAGACCGCTGAAATAGCCGACAAAATCTACGAGCTGGCTCCACCATCACCCCAGGTAGCTGCCGCCAGCACGAACCACAGCGACATTCCACCTTACATAACAGAAATGACAAAGCAAATCGCAGAACTCACCAAATGCGTTGCGGAATTGTCAACCAGGGGACGGCAGAATAACCGAGGCCAATTGCAGTCTCGCCGCCGCAGCTCATCGCGGAGGCGATCGCCGTCTGGTCAGCGCTTGTGCTGGTATCACTGGCAGTTCGGCGACGAGGCCAAAAAGTGCAATCACCCTTGCAGCTACAAACCGGGAAACGCTTCGGGCAGCCGGCAGTAGCGGCCAGCGACTGCCCCTCTTCATCCGGCCGCCTTTTCGCTACCGACCGCAAAACAAAGATCCAGTACTTGGTGGACACGGGATCCGATCTTTGCGTCGTTCCACTCACCATGGCTAAACACCTGAAGTCCCCAACGGAATACAAATTGTATGCAGCCAACGGCACGATCATCCCAACATATGGTTTCGCTCACCTTTCTCTGGATTTTGGACTACGCCGCGAGTTTACGTGGAGGTTCGTCGTGGCAAAAGTAACGAAACCCATAATCGGCGCCGACTTCCTTTCTCATTACAACCTGCTAGTAGACTGCCGCTACCAGCGCCTTGTCGACGGAGTAACATCCTTGACCACCAACGCCGCCCCGGTCAAGCCTTCAGAGACTGTCTGGTCGATTAAAACTTGCAGTACACAATACGGACATACAACATTCCACACAATCCTGAACGAGTACCCCAACTTAACGAGACCATCAGGAATGCCCAGAACGTACCAACACAACACGGTGCACTTTATAAAGACCACACCAGGACCTCCGGTATCCAGCCGACCAAGACGCCTACCACCCGACAAGCTCCGTATAGCCCAAAGAGAGTTCGAGGAAATGTTGAAGAACGGCACCACTCGCCCATCGGATAGCCCATGGTCATCACCTTTACACCTGGCCCCCAAAAAAGACAATAGCTGGCGACCATGCGGCGACTACCGCGCGCTAAATGCAAGAACAGTGCCAGATAGATACCCAATTAAGCACATTCACGACTTCAACGCAAACTTAGCCGGCGCAACCGTGTTTTCAAAATTGGATTTGGTCAAAGCATATAACCAAATACCGATCTACGAACCAGATATCCCTAAAACGGCCATAGTTACACCATTTGGGCTATACGAATTCCCCATGATGACATTTGGCCTGCGCAACGCTGGCCAAACGTTCCAACGCTTCATAGACGAAGTCATCAGAGGCCTCCATTTTTGTTATGGTTACTTAGACGACATCTTGGTATACTCACGCAATCGACAAGAGCACGAATGCCATCTACGCCAACTTTTCACACGTCTGGATCAGTACGGGATGCTCCTCAACCCGTCGAAATGCGAACTAGGAGTAGAAGAAGTCACGTTCTTGGGCTACAACATCTCGAAAGACGGAATAAGGCCCCTGGAAGAAAAAGTCGAAGCCATAAGAAGATTTCCAGAACCTAAGAACATCAGAGACCTCAGGAGATTCCTGGGCATGGTTAATTTTTATCATCGATTTGTACCACGGTCCGCCCAACGACAAGCACCTCTAAACGCTCTCCTGAAAGGCCCCGTTAAAAATTCACAGCCCATACAGTTTTCGGAAGAGGCTCAACGGGCGTTCGAAGACTGTAAAAATGGGCTATGTCAAGCAGCAATGCTAGCACACCCCGAGAGCAACGCAAAGCTGTCCTTGGTCACCGATGCTTCGGACACAGCGATCGGAGCAGTACTGCACCAACTGAAAAACGAAGCTTGGGAACCGCTGTCTTTCTTCTCCAGAAAACTATCTCCCACTCAAGCTAAGTATAGTCCATACGATAGAGAACTCCTGGCAATCTACAAGTCAATACAATATTTCAGACACATGTTGGAAGCAAGGGTGTTCACAATATACACCGACCACAAACCCCTGACACACGCCTTCCAGTCCAGGCGTGACACATGCTCTCCGCGTCAGTTCAGATACCTGGATTACATAGCACAATTTACGACAGACTTACGACATATATCAGGCAATGACAACGTGGTTGCCGACACACTGTCCAGAATCGAGGCCGTAGCCGCCGTAGATTACGCAGTTTTGGCTAAGGTACAAGAAGACGACCCGGAGCTGCTTAAACTACTTCAAGGCGGATCAGCATTAAACCTGCAAAAGATCAAATTGTCAAGTTCAAATCTGCCTTTGTACTGCGACACGACGACCCCGTCACCCAGGCCGTTCGTAGTAGAATCCATGAGACGCCAAGTGTTCGACGCTATGCACTCCCTAAGCCACCCCGGGGCAAACGCGACAATCAAACTGGTCACACAGAGATTCGTCTGGCCAGGAATGCGCAAAGACTGCCGAGCATGGAGCAAAACTTGCTTACCGTGTCAGCGCTCAAAGACCAGCCGACACGTATCTTCTCCACTTGGAACCTTCTTACTACCCCCTGCCAGATTTCTCCAAGTCCATATCGATCTAATAGGACCATTACCCCTCTCCAACGGATTTCGCTATGCCCTCACAGCCATCGATAGATTTACACGGTGGCCTGAGGTCATACCACTCGCCGACATCACGGCCGAAACCACCGCTAAGGCTTTTCTAGAAGGATGGATATCTCGCTACGGCTGCCCCAAGAGCATAACCACCGACAGAGGTCGGCAGTTCGAGTCGCACCTATTCTCCGCACTAACTGCACTTACCGGCTCGCAACATAAAACGACGACAGCATACCACCCGGCCTGTAACGGCATTGTCGAAAGATTCCACCGCCAACGGAAATCAGCAATTACATGCCACGCGGACCGACAATGGACGGAATCTCTTCCAATGGTACTGCTAGGAATACGCAGTGCCTGGAAACACGATCTCCAAGCCTCAGCTGCCGAGCTACTGTACGGCGAACCACTCCGTCTCCCGAACGAATTTTTTAATGTGAACGTAGAACCCATAGTAGACATATCCGACTACGTTTCACGCATACGTACGTTTGCACAGAAAATCAGGCCGACGCCCACCTCACGCCATACCGAAAAATCAATTTTCATATTCAAGGACTTAGCCACTAGCGAATTTGTTTTCTTGCGAGACGATACTGCAAGAAGGCCGCTACAACCCTCATACTCGGGCCCGTACAAAGTTCTCCACAGAACACCGAAAACCTTCATCATCCTCATCAAAGGCAAGAATACAACGGTGTCCATAGACCGCCTCAAACCAGCATACCTACTGAAAGATGACCCGCAGAAGCTCGACACAGCAATACACAATACAAAGAACACAGAATATACCACCAGGTCAGGGCGTCATGTAAGATTTCCAGACTACTTTCGCCCGTAGTTACGGTCTCGGCGGGGGAATAGTGTGGGACCACTCAACCACTCCAATTCCGGCCCTGCATCGAGTACGGCCCTGCGCCGTCACGAGCGCCGGAGCATGCGGCCACTGCGTGCGCGCCCGAACCAGTCGCCGCTAGACACTCGCTTCGTACCTACGTCGCTTTGCTGCGCGCGCGCCTATTTACGTGCTGACGCTTTCCTAGCCTCCTAAGCTTTACCCAGTGCCTGCTTGTGCTCTTTCTTCACTATCGCCTGCCTGCTAAGTGCTGTTCTCTGTGTTGGTGACTTATGTACTTATGTGTGTGGTAACTGTTCAATAAACCTACCTCCAAGCTATAAACAAGACTTCTCCATTAACCATCACCCGGTAGGTACCCCACAATTTAAGCCTCTTTCAAATAGTATGGATGTAGCGTTTTAGTAATTTTTAGTTCTCTTTTTATGACACCAAGTCACAAGACGAGCAAGTCATGCGCCTGGTCTTAAGCAACACGCCTGTGCAGTTGCAGTACTACTCAGAGCTTAAAATGGCAAAGATATGAGGGACACTGCTACTGCACCTGTCACGCAGTGATATAAGTTGATGAGTCCCATGTGCCTGCTTACCTTTCAAAACCGTAACACTGTAGTGCTCACATTACTGCTTGGTGGCAGAAATAGGTATGGTGGCAGTACTTCCACGAACAAACTCTTTCACAAGGAGCTCTACTATTACAAAGAAAAATGTTAAAAAATTTTACTAATTGTAACTGCAAAAGTAGCGCGCGCATGTCACGACACGACACGACAACTAAATATTGTATAAAAATTAGTAATAGTGCGGTTGCATCGCCACAATGGCGCAGCTGTAGGGTTTCTATAAGAGACCCCGTAGAGACCCTCCGAACAGAGCGTCTTGCCAACGCACGCCCAGCGTCAACACGACGTCCAACGTCGACGTCGAACGCAACGTCAGCGCAGCGTATACCCGACGGTCGGCACTTTTCGGCAGTCTCTCAGTGCTAGCGTTGCGTCCACAAATTAGTTAGGAATACTACGTTGCTTTGCCGCCGCGCGGACACCGTGTCGACACTGTACGTGCGTTGGCAAGACGCTGACGCTCGAAAGACGCTAGTGTGGGAGGTCTCTAAGCGTCTAATTTAAAGGCGCTCTAAGTCGTGCGCCTGGTGGTAAGCGATACGCCTATCTATAACAGTGATATTCAGAGTTTTATATCGCAAAGTTCTGAGGGGCTCTGTCACTGCGCCCGTCACACTGAAACATAAAGTTGACTGGTTTGTGTTTATAGTTTGAACAGCACCCTTCAAAAGTAGAACGTATACATAGGGCGCACTATAAGTTTCCGGAACTGGCCACTTACATAAACAATATTTAAAAAGTAATTACAACATTTGAAAATGGAACTCTGGCTGTAGAATACAGTTTGTTTCATCTGACTGTCACTTGTTTTTACATTGTGGCGTCATTTTAGAAATTGGTTGTCTACATCAGCATTGATTTAAGCGTAATTAACAGGTCAGCGGAGCTTCGCTCGGGTTCAAGCTGCTTTTGCCGATGAAGCACGACGACTATTTTTGACGACTATTTATAGCTGATTTGCAGAATCCAAACGTGGTCGTGTGAATCTCATGATGACGAATTTATTAATTTATGTAGTGAACAACAAAAACGTCGATGCTGTGCGCCGTATGATCAAAACAGACAGGTATGTGACATACCATGAGATTTGGGCATCTTCAGGCATAGGCATGAGTCAAATATAATCAATACTACACAAACATTTGGGTGTAAAAAAGCTATGCTCTCGATGTATCCCACACAATTTTACTGAGGCTCAAAAAACGGATCGCGTCACTTGGTGCAATACCATGCTTATCAGATTCAATGAACGCGCGTCAAATTTGGTATGGGACATAGTAACAGGTGACGAAACATGGATTTATGGTTAGGATTCGTAAACAAAGCAGCAAGCAAACGTATGGATCTTTCGAGATGAGCCGAAACCAACCAAAGTAGCGCGCGTGCAAATTGCCTCTAGGCGGATGATTGCTTCTTTTTTTAATAAAACTGGACACGTAGCTACTGTAGCTTTAGAGAATCGTTGTACCGTGAATATTGATTGGTACACGATCATTTGTTTGCCGGAAGTTATTGACAAACTCCGTGAAAATAACCGTAAACGCCGTATTATATATTATCTTGCATCACGATAATGCCAGTTCTCACACGGCCAGACAGACAAATGAATTTTTGAAAGTGAACAACGTTGACCTGACACCTTGTGACTTTTATTTATTTCCAAAAATTAAGAACCAGTTACGCGGTCAACGATTTTCATCACCTGAAGAGGCTGTCGAAGAGTATGAAAAATATGTTTCAGAGATTGTCACGGAGTGGCATAAATGTTTTCAAATTTGGTTCATTCGCATGAAAAAGTGCACGCCAGCGAAGAATATTTTGAGAAACAATAAATTCATTTATAGTTTTTTAGTTTTTTTCCTTATTCATACCGGAAACTTATAGTGCGCCACACGTAGTCTGTCCTTTTTGATGAAGGAGTACAATGACAATTCATAGCGCAAAAGTGTTTAGATAAATAATCTATCGACTATGGACTGAAGATTGGTCACACTTCCATATTTTAATCCATAATAAATAGCCGAACTTGTTTTATTATTTATCCAATTACTGAGCACAAGTTCATTTAAATTATTAATGTTTGTAAGTTCTGTATAGATAATCAAATCCAGCTAATTTTGTTAAAATGCATATGAGTAATAATTGATGTCGATACTAGTAGGCCAACTGTAAATATAAGACTAAAGATGGCAATAACGCAATTAGCAATAAGTAATTAGAACGTCGAAACATTCACAATCCAGTAATTTTTGGCAAAATGTATCTTCGTTCACAATCTTTCGATAAAACTATCGACAACAACTACATACCTATTTAAAATTTTAAGGAAACTGGCAACCCAGTGCCTGTCAGTGCACTGGGTAGGTCAACGTCCTTTTACTCCGTCTTAAAAAAATCCAGACTATAGTAATGCTCACATTAATGTATAACGGCATAAATGTACATACTATTTTTTTACAGAATGCCTATAAGGAGGTACATACTTTCTCTTAGAGGTTAGCAATTATTAAGATTAATCACTTAACTTTTACTGGATTAAAATTAAATTGTTTTAACAGATGACAATCTTCAGGTTTTTAGTGTTGAATTTTTTTTCCCGTTTGATTTTTTCAGTTTTATGAATTTGTTTTGTGTGATAAGTAAAAAGCGAATCTAGTTCTGTAATCCTAAGTGATAACCAAAAGTAGGAATAGGCAAAGTAGTATCTAAATTTTAAAGAAGTATAAACATATTGAGTAGATAATACCTCCTCTTAAAATCTCGGAATTGCTATAGTACATATTTTGTTCTTAATTTTTTTATGTGTAACTAGAAATTACTTTTAAACTACGGTACTCTATTTTTATCACACCGGAATTTCCGAAGGAGGTATTGTGCGCTCTATGTGCGTTACAGCCCACAATCATACAGAAATACACAAAAAAGGACAGGGAAGGAAAACATTTTCGTACATGGCTATTGGAATAAGTGAGCGTTATAATTGTTTAGAAACATAGTATATTAGCAAATTCTAAATTCAAAATCTTCGACGCTATAACGTAACGAGCGTTTCAAATTTTAACAGCATATTGGGAAAATGGAACGTATTACCGTTAGGGTTGAATAGGAGCAATTACAACACTGTTTACTGCTTGTTCTCGGAATGGCTCATAAAGGTCCTAGTTAATGCTACTACTAAACTCAATTACTTTGAAGTTTTGGACACTTAGTATTATAATTATATTTAGGTATACTCTGAAGTGAAATTTCTTAATACGAAAGAAAAAGTCGATACAGTTTAAGGCGAGTCACTGGAGAAGAAGCAGTAATAAATGTTTTGCTAGTAAATGGTTAAGATATTTATGATTAAATAACGGTATTATAAAAACTATACATACGATTACATCTAAGGATATTGTCTAAGGAATATGCTAATTAATTACACGATAGAATGTACGTTACCCAATAATAAATATAAAATCTTGAAAACAGGGTAAAACAATTATTTTATAGAGATATTTCCCTTTAAGTACTACAGATAATTTGCTAAAATTTGAAAATTGCTCAGCGGCTTAACGACATGTCACGCCACCCGCTGCCCCGTTAGTCGCCATGGGGCGGTTGTCGACGTCGGATATGTGACAAATTTTCCCCGTCTGTTATTTTATTCATAATAATTTTAAGCGCGCAGGTTGCGGGACGCAAGGTAAGGCCCCCCAAACCTCACCTCTTAAAATGTAAGTTTGCGTTGAAATACATTGCCTTAAACAATTCCGGAAACCAGTAAAGTAACTGCCATTAAGTTGAACTGCTCCATTTTGAAAAAGGTCTTAAGAAAAGTTTTCAAGGGTACTCGTAAGTATAAGAAAAGAGAGAAAAGCGGAGAAGATAAACGTAAAGCTCCTCTGCAAAATCCTTAAGCTTCAAGAGACGCTTAAATGTTGGAGAACAAAGATGTCTTTGTTCTGTAGGAGCTACTCTGAGCACCTTTTTTTGTTTTTGCAAGCAGTGTTCTTTGGTTTTCGCGATTGTTACAGATAGGAAATAAAGTATTTTTCGTGATCATCGGACCTGTAAAGACCCGAAACGTTGGTTTGTTTGAAAAAAAAAACGTGACTCTGATCGGATAAATAGTTTCATTTAAAGGGTATTGTAATTCTTCAACTATCTTTGTTAATTGTACAGCACCATCTACGTCGTATGCTGTAGTCCAAGGTTTTGCTCAACGAGATCATCCTGTTGGGTTTAGTTTGGTTTTGCTCATATTAAACATGCTCTTGGTGCTGTGTTGTATTGTGAGCTGATGGCCAGATAGAATGATCCGTATACCATGGAATATGCAGGGATACTTTTTCATTTTATAATACCAAATGACGAGACGAACTAGTCGTGCGCCTGGTGTTAAGTGACAAACCTGTCCGTAGTAGTTACTGTGCCACTCAGAGGCTGAGGAACATTATGTGCCTGTAATTTCATCAATTTGGACCTCGTGTCATCTCCAAAATACTAGAGATGACATGGTGTCCCACTGCTAAATGGAGGTTGGTTTACAGCTGCACAGGCAAATACATATATACAGTAGTTAACTCCGGTTTTTACTAAACTCTCGGGTTTCTGAGTTCATTAATTATCTATACCTACATAAACATTATAGAAGACCCAATGAGCTTGGCAGCTAGCTGCAGGTTTATAGGTCCACCTAAGTTCATTCTTTGTAAATAATAGATAAAAAAAATTGTGAAGGCCAAAGGCTGGCAGGTAACTTGCCCAAAGTAATTAACATAGCTATGTAAAGGGGAAACACTGTCCAATATTTCACACTGACACGAGAACATAATTTCATATAAATATATTATGATCTAGTCCAACCCTAGTTCTAGCAAAACTTTAAACTTATGTCGGTCCTTTATACTCATCAAAAGTCTCTAGGGTCCAAGCATATTTTTGCTAATTACTGAAAATCAGGTTTTTTAATATTTTTTTTAACACCAATGGGTTTTTTGGTTCAATTTCATTTTCAAATTGAAATTATAAAAGTGACCAAAAAAAATTCATTGGTTTAAAAAAAAAAAGAACGTGCTTGATCTCTGGACACTTTTGATGTGTGTATTTATATATTGAATGATGATAGTTCAGTGGGAGATCAGAGAGCAACGTTCACTTTTCAAATTAGTGGTCGACTGTTCGAATACCCGTAGCGGCGTGTACTTTGTTTATTTCTAAGTCACGTACATTTGTGAATATTTAATAGCAATACCTCTCGCTAGCGGTGAAGGAAGACATCGTAATGTACCTGCATATCGAAAAATATTCACAACCCCTGGAAACGTGCGAAGTCCTTAAACCGCATTAGGCTAGCGTGGCGAATTATGGCCTAAACCTTCTCGTTACTAAAGACTCGTGATCAGCAGTGGGACGGATAATGGGTTGATGATGATGGTGATGATTTAGTTTAGTGTTATTATCGATTGAAACACAAATTCCTTCGATCCGGCAGGATTGGAAACAGCGACAGTTTGCCGAAGCGGGGCTAAACTCCCAACTATGAAACAAATCAGTAGACCTAACGAATTTCTCTGTGTGCTTGTTGTTGATCGTTATTTTTGTGTTAAAACTAGTTTTCTCACAAATGGTGTTACGGCAAAAATGCCGTTAAATCCACTTGATGTTTTAATTTTTTTTAAAGCCTATGCTGTCCCACTGCTGGGCAAAGGCCTCCCTCCCCTCTCTCCACACCTCTCTGTTTTGTACCACTGAGGTCCAATCTTTTAAGTGCACTGTGACGGTGTGACTCTTTGTACCGCCTCTCTCCTCTTGTATCTTATATTTTTTTTTATTTTACTTGTATTTAAATTTTAAATTTGAATTGTTCCATCTTCCTTCGCTTTCTCATTTTGTTTTCGTACCACGGTCACTCCCAGCTCGACCGCCACAACAGTCGGAGCTGTTCCAAATTCCATCGCGAATAATCGCTAATTCTGGTTCATTACTACGTTTGTAATCATTTAATAAGCTAATCATGTGTAATAATTTATAAGTCTGTAGCCTTTATGTATCTATTTCTGTAATTCAGTTTCTCGGCCCATTTAGGGGTAAGTGCCTTAATAATAAAGTGTAGGGAGTGTTTTATACTGTTATACCTGTTTTTTACATTTACCTTTATATTGTTACAGCCTTTCTTTAAACTTTACTTCCTTAATAAATTTTGTGGACCGGAAGTGTCCCATTTCATTGCCGTGAACCTGTTCACGGCTAGTTAGGGTTACAACCCTTTCAGCACGTTTAGCTCGTCTCTCCATCGACGCTTTGGTCTGCCGCATCGTTTTCTGTCTTTGGGGATCCATTCTTTGGTGGCTTTCACCCGCGACTCGTTCGACATGCGGTTTTTAGATTTTGATTTTAGATTTTGGTTTTAGATTTTGCACAAGTAAAACTTCACTGTGATCGCAGAGTGGCTAAGCTACACATAGACGGATCTTGTTCCATTGCACTGGAGACGATATTCGAACAAATAATAATAATAATAACGCACACTCTCAACATAGCCCTGCACTAGGGAAACCCTGTGTCGCGGGTGCCATGGACACACACATAGACAACCACAAATTAGACGCAAACTCACGAGAGAAATAAATGTAGGCCATACAAATATTTCTCCCGGCCCTTGAATCGAACCTGGGACCTCTGCGTAGCAGTCCGGCATGGCAACCGTTCGGCCACGCAGGCAGTTAAGCAAAAGTGTATAGTTTGATATATGTTGATTACATAGTAAACTGACATCCTAACGCCATTGTTTTCTCAACAAAGCAGCGTATTTGATTTGTCAAAGTCCTTCGAGTAGGGGAAATAGCACATTACCATTGTTGTCCTGTGTATTTTTAACCGACTTAAAAAAAGGAGGAGATTCTCAATTCGTCTGTATGTTTTTTTTTGTATGAGTGTTACGCGATAACTCCGCCATTTGGGAACCGATTTTAATGATTCTTTTTTTGTTGAAAGACTTCCACCTTTAAGGGTGGTAAACTAGGAGATGAATGACTTTGGAAGGTCGGTTTTTTAATCGCAGGTTAGGTTATTCTACATTATTTCTAAGCTGGTAGAAAAAAATAAGAATCTTCACACCTACAACCTAATTTAGCATGATGAGACATTTAATAAGACCTTTGTTAATCAGCAAAACTTATAATATGAAAGTTAAACTAAAGTACCGTTAAATTATTACGAGCACGTATGAAGGTTGATGAGTGTTGATGGGGCGTAAGATGTTTATCAGAATCGTAGCTAATAGAAGGATATTATAATCTAAAATCATAAGGAGTTGTTAGCTTTTCGGGATTGCTACACATTGGAAGTGAAGCTACCTTTTTCTGATCTTCAAGTAAATTGAGTATATTTGTTTTTTTTTTTCAAATAAACCAACGTTTCGAACTCCTTACAGGATCTTATGGTCACGGTTGACTGCTGACTGAATGAAATCAGTCTATACCATGGGATCTGTATAGTTTCTGAAACATTAGTTAGAAAAATGGAATATACGCTATTTAAATCCGAAAAAGTTTACAACTACTTTTTCGCTTGCTGGTTACAGCATATCGCTAGTCTCTTTACATTTGTGGTCTATGGGTCAAATGTTCACAGGAGTTTAGTTACAAGCGTTAACTTTATGTTTAAAATGTAATGTCTTCAGGGTCTTGTTGGGGTTACTACAATTCTGTAGCACCTAGGGCTAGTTTAAGTGGTGCTACGCCATCATACGCAACCAGACATGAGTAAACCCGCGGGTTTTAAACCGGCGCTTTGTTACCACCGGGCTTAAATCGGGTTAAAACCCATAAACGCCCAAAATTGAGGCCAAAAGTATTTACAACTTTCTTTCTGATCTGGGCTATTCGACTTGCCCTTCTACTGAATCGATTCGTTTGAAAATCGCATTGACATAAATCGATACAAAAAATCGTTAGACCATATGCACTGGAATCGATCTTCATAAAAATCGGATCGTAATATTGCATCCTTAGTAGTGAGAATCTATCGGATTGCAAGGTGTGTATTGTGTGGAGTTGCCTCTTTTTCATCTAAAAAATAATTTTATATCGAAATTTGTAATGTAAGTATGGAATTATACCAAATCCCGCATTTTGGACATGGGTTAAAATACGCCGCTTTGGGTAAAAATCCGGTTAAAACCCGGGCGG
The DNA here is from genome assembly GCF_003589595.1 of Hyposmocoma kahamanoa. Classification (NCBI taxonomy): domain Eukaryota; kingdom Metazoa; phylum Arthropoda; class Insecta; order Lepidoptera; family Cosmopterigidae; genus Hyposmocoma; species Hyposmocoma kahamanoa. The sequence continues at coordinate 4,281,754 of NW_020653850.1, forward strand.
GTTAATTGGGTTTTAACCCGCTGCCCATCTCTGTGCGCATCTGAAGCGGTGGTGTGCCTTGCATCCACCTGTAGCATACATTTGTTCATAGGCTATTTATATGAAATTCTTCTTTTTGTGAATGAAAATAATAATAATAATAATAACGCACACACTCAACATAGCCCCGCACTAGGGAAACCCTGTGTCGCGGGTGCCATGGACACACACATAGACAACCACAAATTACACCCAAACTCACGAGAGAAATACAATAAATGTAGGCCATACAAATATTTCTCCCGGCCCGGGAATCGAACCCGGGGACCTCTGCGTGGCAGTCCCGTATGGTAACCATTGGGCCACGGAGGCAGTTAAAATAATAAAACACTTTATTATTATTATTAAAAATGTCTAAATGCTGAAATTTAAACGAAAACACCTTTCACTTTCACTTTGCACCAAACAATATTTGATGAAGAAAATTGTCAAAAAGTTAAAATTACTCTGAGGCGCGAACGGGAGTTTAGAGTCGGTCTTAATTAACTCTTGATAAAGCAAAAATAAATTTTAATTAATCAATTTTGATGGTAACCTTCTTTGTCGTTTGTTTCGGCAATGTTATTAACATTCTTTTGTTTTATACAGCTTTCAGGTATTGTGACATGACAGCCAGACAAAAATGACCATATAATAATAGTACATATTTATATTGTATTTATTTGCTCGCAAATGTGAAGAAAAATATTGTATGTATCACGGGCGGTAAAAAAATACAAAACTCAAGTATTGAAGCCCTCATGCTTTGGCTTCGGGCTTCTAATAGACCCGTTAGAATAGACCCGTCGTTAGTAATTTCTTAATTACCTACTATTACTCTAATAATATATTTATTTAGTATAATATATTTAGTACTATTGCTATGTCTTATTAGACCAAAGATACGATATAATAAGTTATATCTACATCTATATCCTACATAAAATATCCAAAAAAGATTGTTTTGGTTACACGGAATAATGCAATACTTTCATCATTCCCTACGTGTAAAATTTGACATTGGAAGCACAGAAATGAAATATCGGGTAATAACATTTGCGAACGAAACTAGATAGTTAAATTGTTGTCTCGTTATATTAGAGCTCTCTTCTTACGGAGATGATAGAGGTAAGGTTCGTAGAGATGATTTAAGTTTTCACTACTGTAGTTACATTTTGGGGAAGGATTCGCTGAATTTAAATACTTTTTCCAATGAAGACTAAAACTGTATTTATATAAAGAACTTATACGACAGTCCAACAGACTGGAAAGTGTCGATCGATACAAAGAACTTATGTGGCAACGGTTCAGCTGGGAGAACTGCTGACGAGCAACCAATGGCAAAGCAATAGTCCGGAGTCGCACCTTCAGTCCTTATATACTAAGGGATCGAACAATGGAATATTGCGCTGGTTACTTTGTAACGCAGTTCTCGGGTTTTCGATAACAAGTCGTAAAAAATGTTATAAATTATGACCTTAATGAGTCGTGGTGTGATTTTACTGCCTGTGTAATTCTAGGTAATTTCACAGATGATTTTTGCAGCATTCCAAAGTTTTTATGTTAACTATTGCACCATCTTACGACATCTCGGATTTTAGGGTACCGTATAACTAGATTGTCAATGGCGCTTTAATTACACGAAAGTTTTAAAAATAAAAACCAAACTTCATGTATCAAACTATGTTTGTCTGGAATTTTACAACTCCCTTATTTAGGTAGGTAGATAAACCACACAATAAACCCGCTTGTTGTATATTAATTAGCTCTTTCTGATGTAGGTAGGCACTTATATTACGAGATATATGTTTACAGTGCTTCTATTTTCGCAATGTCCTTCGGCAAACTTCGTGTTTCAGCTGTCGTCGGGTTTTAGTCAGTTGCCCTTTGTATTTAGTACAGACCGAACCACTTTCAGTCGACTTGGAAGTGTAATAGAGTTGCTATTATATCTTTTATTTATTATCTAATGGGAGGAAAGCCTCTAAAATCACGACAGATAATTTACAGGGTGTAGAAATACAACAATTGTTATTTTCTAAAAGTCCAGAAACGTGCTTCTGTAGCTTGTGGCATTTCAATCGGAACAGTAAAGAATATTTTAAAAGAATATGATTAAAAAGATAAATCAGTTCCTTTACTTTATATTTTTGTTAACTTCCTTATTCACATGGAGTAAACCTTATTAAAAATAGGGAGATTGTTTTACAGCTCTACCTATACAGTTCACACAGAAATCAAAAATAAAACAACAATATAGTACGTTGTTCAAAATTCATTTATCTTAGATTTTAAATCTATAATTAACGGGCATGGAAATTAATATTCGTGTGCATTCGGAAATCCGATGATTGCCGAGGGACATTAAGAAAATAAAATCACTGTACGTATTACTACCTACTGTTAGTACACACTGTACAGAATAAATAAACCAATTGGTGTTGTCATTTAATTTTTTTTTTTGTAATAAAGAATATTTATTTAAGTGTATCAATCATTCATTCATTCGAACTGCATCTGTGACCGAACGGTTACCATCCTGGACTGCGCAGAGGGCCCGAGTTCGATTCCCGGCCCGAGAGAAATATTTGTATGGCCTACATTTATTTATCTCGTGAGTTTGGGAGTAATATGATTGTATATGCGTGTGTCCAGGGCACCCGCTACCCGCAATAGATGGTTTCCACAGTACTAAGCTTTTTTTATAAGCACTTCTTTATTTGTTCGTTCATTCTTTTATTCAATCATTTAAACGTTGTTTATCTTAAACCTTTGCACACACGAGAGGTTTTAAGCAGCGACTCTACGCGATGCAAGCGCGCAACTGCAAATATACAAACGCGCGATTGCATCGCTGCACTTGGGACTTATAGGTGATTGCATCGATTTAATCGCGCGTTTGCATCTCTACTGCGGCTGTGTAACCACTTTTAATGCTAGGAATGACGTCTAGGTATACGGTTTCTATTTGAAAACTTATTTCTTTATTCTGTTGCGTCAGCCAATATTTTTATACATTCAAAATAAAAGTGGGGTAGCGAATAAAAGCTCATTTAATAATACATACATAATATTGTATGGCTGCCTTACCTACTTCCGAGCTTGGCGTCTCAATTATTTTATCACCCGTGCACCCATTCTCACGTAGGTCATAGCTGTAGGAATTTCATTAGAGGTGGACATAGCTGCATTATTGAGGATAAACGAAATCAGTGTTTAGTGCCTTTATCTTAGAAGGTAATTTACTTTTAATTTCTGTGTGCCTTTTTGGGAGAGTCAAAATTTTCCCTGTTTAGCCTTTTATGTTCTTATGGGTTATGGTTGTCACAATAAATAAATCGTATTTTGAGAAATATTGTGGACAAAACACAGAAATACTTAAATGTGATTGAAATAAATCTTTTTTTTATAACATCAAGTGACGGGACGAACAAGTCGTGTGCCTGGTGGTAAGCGACACGCCTGCCCATAACAATTAAATGCCACGCAGAGCCATATTTCTGTCGCCTAGGGAATCGAACACGGGAACTCTGTGTGGCCGTCCAGCATGGTAACGGTTTAGCCACGAAGCTACTTATCTGCTGTACACTTTTGAGGAGTTCCTCTCATCTGTCTGCCATTTCCATCATCAGATTAGCTCTTGGTCACCATAATATTTTACTTTCATTGGAATTACATCTACATGCCAAGTTTTATTGAAATCGTGTAACGGGAAGAGGGTGAAATTCAATAAATTGTATTCGTACTCTCATTTGGGTGGAATGCATTGTTCAAATTTGAATGGGACGTACTGAGGTATCGTTTACAAAAAAGAATCATCGAAATCATTTCACAAATTTGGGAGTAATCGTGTAAAGTATACATAAAAATATTTTTTATTTGTTAAAAATATTTTAATAAATAAAAAATCAGTAGAATTGAGAACGTCGTCCTTTTTTGAAGTCAGTTGAAAATAGTTTTATTTATAGATCACGAAAAGTTAGGAATTCGATTTATATAATGTTTTTCAAGTAAGTAACGGTTGACAACGATAACGATGATGTAGTTATCCTTTCAAAGTCAAAAGTTTATATTTGCAAGAATACACAAAAACACATGTTTTTCAAGATCTTATAAAAACGTAATAGCAACAGTATTCAACCTGCATTCAGGTATGCAAATTATTTAATACATATGTCATAGAATAAAATTAAAAATTAATCAGTCCTAAATTCTAAATATTCTTTTACAGTATAAAAACAGTGGTCCATTAGCCAAGATGCTAAAGTTTTTTTAAATTCGTGTCCCCTTAAATGTTTTATGTGGTTTGGCAAATGGTTATATATTTTAATTGACATGTGAAACGAATTTCTTTCATATCTGTATATGATTTTAAAGCAAGGAGGTTGACACAAAAGATTCATTCTTTTAGCTCTCAATCGTCGCTGTAATACTTCAGCGCGTTTTTTTAAAGAGGTGTGGGCGGTTATCTACAAGCGAGCAGATAACTCTAATGTACATGCAGGCAAGAGGCAGTATATTTAGCTTTTTAAAAAGTGGCTTGCAGGTGTCATCCTTTTTAGCTCCACAGGTAGCGCGAACACACTTTTTTCTTGACCACAAATGCTCTATTTACGTCTACTGAGTTTCCCCATAGTATAAGTCCGTAGCTTAATACAGTAGCAATCAGTAAATACGTTGTATACTTTCAAAATATTTTATTTTTATTGTATATGAGTTAATATAGCGAGCAAATGCCCTCAAAAATATTGAATTTCAGTGAGTACATTCTAAAAGTGACTGTGGCGCGAATGTTGCTCACTCTGCTTTACGTTCGAATGAGTTTTCCGTTTGATTTGCGACGAAGCAGCAGGGTAGACAACACTGGCGGTGTTAGTCTTTTACTGGTAATTCTAGTAACCTGTTCAAAGAATATGTATGGGGCCATTGAAACACAGGATATAATTATTATAATATGTTGAAATTATTAGACGTAAGTATCCCTAATCATCTTTTCCATAGTCTCAAGTTATTACTTTCTGATACTCACGTCCTTGGATTCCAATTGGGGTGTAAGCAGAGACTATTGATTTTGATTCCCTTAGTATGACCATCTCATCAACCCTTCATATAGGTTCTCTGAGTCTATACAACCTCTAATGGCTTTGGTTGATACCGCATAACAGTGAATGTGTTGAATCAATCACTTTAGAAAAATATATAGTATAACTAACGATATACACTGATTAGTATAGGGTGTAAAAACACGATTTCTAAAAATTTTCACGACAGAAAGAAACAGAAACTTAGCTCGAAATTTTGCAAGAAAACCGCTGTATACAATAGGTACTTTATAGGTGATCGAATCAGAATTAGGAGATCCGGAAAAGAACAAAAGTCACCGACATAGCTCAAAGGATTAGCAACATGAAGTGGCAGTGGGCAGGACACATAGCTCGTAGAACTGACGGCCGTTGGGGCAGAAAGGAAACCATGAACCGCAGGGCGTTCATTGGGACGGCCCCCTAGTAGATGGACGGATGACCGATGCACGTCGGGTCCGATCGACTAGTCTGGAAATCATTGGGGGAGGAAGCCAATGAGACTCTTAATAAGATGATATTTTTAAGAGGAATCGCAACACTCACAAATCTGTTTAGGTTTATTACGTTTAATGTTTTGTAAGAACTAAACAAATAAAAAATAAGTATAATTATTGCGGTGTGTATACCCGTAATCTGATCAAACCCTGTAGTGATACAATTTGCGTTAAAAGCGGTGTTAACCATACAACTTGCAGCACTAAACAATTTTTGCTCAAATGTTCTCGACTGCTCATCGTCAAAATTCTTTATTGCGCACATAAACACGGTCAAATGATAGAGAGCAGAATAATCACGTACACATGAGGGTTACATATTTGAGTAAGTATATTAAGAATTCACATTTCCTATCATAATTAAAGAAAAAGGTAGACGATTCAAGGAGAGATTTTCTTTGTTCTACTAGTCATCAGTAGAGATCAGGCCGTTCAAACAATCTGCTGAACAAAAGAATATCGTTATTCCGCGTCCGTCAGTTCGTTATTCTGACAGCCTTATAGTACAAGCCAATGTCAAATACATAAAATCAATCGTACTAAAATTGTCTTTGTAGTAAATTATACACATCACTAATTCAATGCGAGATCAAAATTATAGAGCGTTAAGCAATTGGAGTTGATTACACTATTTGTGTGTTAAAATGGTGCTGGGTAGGACATGACATAGTTAAAACAAGTAAAACGACATTCGAACGGCAGTCAAGAAGTGGTACAGAAAATATTACGCAAGATCGTAATGATTAGCATAAATTACGGAAGACCTATACTGCCCTCCTTGTCATAACTAACGTATTTGCACTTTAGTAACTTTCGAGACATTGGCACCTAGGCTTTTTTTTCTTTGAAAAAGATCAATTACGCTGTTTTTGCTTTACAATAAAACTGACTCTAAATAGGATATTCAAAAAGACGTTTATAGGGGGTTGTAGATCTCGTTTTGCTAATTTCAGATACGTTAATTTCATAAAAATGTCAATTAAGATCAACTGTGGTTAGTTAGCATAACACTCGTGACCACAATATGGACAGTTGGCCATACTTGAGCTTTGTCTGCCATTTTCGCTACCGTATGGTTGTGTCAGTCTTTCGCGCAAATTCTCTAAAATCCTAGAAAAATGCCGTAGCCGCAACAAAACGGTTTTTACACACATTTCGTATCATCGTTAATGTTATTTTAATAAATTTTCCATTTTTTGTTTATCGATTGATTTTTATACTGTAATAAAGAAAAGTAAACACTATTCCAATGCGATATGGTCGAGTTTTATTTTTTAGAGAACTAAGTAAAGATCTGGAAGTTTTCACGATATCCGCTCACGCGATACATGCAGCCGTAGACGCATACCACATCTAGAGATGCCGATGATGATTTTATACCGATTTATCGGATATCGAAGTTATAACAGGTAAAAGAACTAATATTAATTGCTATTTCGGTAACTACTCTAGCAAACTATAAAGTTTTTAATGCCTGGGTCTGTCATTTAAAAAAATAAACAACTTCAAAAATACGTCACGACAATCGTGTGTGTTATTGTTTGGGCTGGTGATTTCGGTGTTTGTTTATTGAAAATATACCGTAAGTAGCGTTTTTTAAGTTTACCCTGAATATAAATGTTTATAAATTATACTTTAAGGAGTAATTTCATGGTAAACGTTAGAACAACTCAAACGGAATATTATTATATTTATCCAAGTACACCAAAAATTTAATTAGTGCTTTGTTGCGGTGTATTACTGCATTTTATTTGAAATGTTTTTGTTGATAGTACGTAGGCTATTTATTTAGCAATGCAGAATAATAATTTTAATTTATAAAAACTTGTATTTAAACTAAATCCTTTTCTAATTTACGAAACTAAATAGCTGCCATTTTGCGGTAGGAGGAGCGCATCACGTGAGCGGCTAGTAGTGAACAAATGTTTAGCGAAAAAATGCTTCATTAGCGTTTTGTTCATTTTAATCTTAGTTGATCGAAGTAAAGTTCATTGTGCAACGTGTGCGTTAAAGAAGACATATGTTGATTCTACGTTCAAATGTTAGTCATTCGTTGTAGTCCAGCTACTGGCCGCAAGATAGTAGCACGTTAAATAAACACCGAAATCACCAGCCCAAACAATAACACTCACAGGATTGTCGAGACGTATTTTTGTAGTTGTTTATTTTTTTAAATGACAGACCCAGGCATTAAAAACTTTATGGTTTGCCAGAATAGGTAACGAAATTGCAATTAATATTAGTTTTTTTAACTGTTATAACTTCGATATCCGATAAATCGGTATAAAATATCACCGGCACCTTGAGGTGTAGTATGCTTCCAGAAACGCATGAATCGCGCAACGCTCTGTGGCGGCATGCGTCCACGGCTGAATATATCGCGTGAGCGGTTAATAAATTTTATTTTATTAGTAATTGACTGCATGAAAAAATAATCAACATAAGCGCAGCTATTTTGCACGATTTAATCTTCACTGGGTTCGCGGAGTAACAAATTAATTTACTTCCATTTTTATTAATATGGACTTTCGCAAAGTAACGCCTGAATCTATTATATTAATTAATCCCTATGACCGTTCATAATCGTCTACACAATACAACCTTGTAACAACGTTCACTAATTTACGTATTTCATAAACTATTTTTTTATGGTTTTAAATGAATAGCCTTTGTTTAAGTATTTAGTTAATGTATTTACATTAAAGTAAAGTAAAAATAACACCAGATCAATGTTTATTTGCGAGAAATGAGCAGAAAAACATGTCATTTTTTTTAAATTCGTTAATTTTTTCAACAACGTGCAAAGTTCACTTCATTACACTGCATTTGCTAGAGATGAGGTATATCGATAAAAAGTTTTCGATAATTTAATGCATGAATGTTAATCATAACAAAGGACCTTTAAATTAATGACATGGTAAATATTTTATGAAATTTTCTAAAATATCAAATGAAATTGCATTTGAATTATACGTAGGGCGCACTATAAGTTTCCGGAATTAATAAGAAAAAATACTATTAATGGTCAGAAATGAATTTATTATTTGTTAAAATATTCTCCGTTAGCCTTAATGCACTTTTTCATACGAATGAGCCTACATTGAAAACATTTATGCCACTCCTCCGTGACAATCTCTGAAACATATTTTTCATACTCTTCGACAGCCTCTTCAGGTAATGAAAATCGTTGACCGCGTAACTGGTTCTTAATTTTTGGAAATAAATAAAAGTCACAAGGTGTCAGGTTGGCACTGTACGCGGGATGGCTCATAAGGTCAACGTTGTTCACCTTCAAAAATTCATTTGTCTGTCTGGCCGTGTGAGAACTGGCATTATCGTGGTGCAAGATGATACGGCGTTTACGGTTATTTTTACGGAGTTTGTCAATAACTTCCTGCAAACAAATAGTCGTGTACCAATCACTATTCACGGTTTTCCAAAGCAGCAGTAGCCACGTGTCCAGTTTTATTAAAAAAAGAAGCAATCATCCGCTTGCGCAAAGTGCCTTTTTGCACGCGCGCCAATTTGGTTGGTTTCGACTCATCTCGAAGGACCGATACGCTCGATTGCTGCTTTGTTTTGGGATCGTAACTATAGATCCATGTTTCGTTACCTGTCGCTATGTCCCACACCAAATTTGATTGACTTCGTTTAATCTGGTAAGCATGGCATTGCACCAAGTGACGCGATCCGTTTTTTGAGCCTCAATAAAATTGTATGGGATACACCGAAAGCATAGCTTTTCCACACCTAAATGTTTGTGTAGTATTGATTATATTTGACTCAAGCCTATGCCTTAAGATGCCCGAATCTCCTGGTATGTCAATGCCTGTCTGTTTTGATCATACAGCGCACAGCATCGATGTTTTTGTTGTTCGCAGCAGTAGACGGGCGACCATCACGACATCCGTACATCCGACCGCGTTTGAATTCTCCAAATCAGATATAAATAGTCGTCTTGCATGGTGCTTCATCGCCAAAAGCAGTTTGAAGCCGGGCAAAGCTCCACTGAGCTGTTTAATTGCACTCAAATTCGTAGAAAATTATATTACGAAAATTTTCACTAGTTAAATCCATGGCGATGTAGACAACCAATTCCTAAAATGACACCACAATGTAAAAACAAGTGGCAGTCAGATGAAACAAACAGTATTCTACAGCCACAGGGTTCCATTTTCAAATGTTGTAATTACTTTTTAAATATTGTTTATGTAAGTGGCCAGTTCCGGAAACTTATAGTGCGCCACAAAACACATAGTTACACATCGTTCAGAATACGTCAGAAAAATAAAACAATAAGAGAGAACTTTAAAGAAGATAAATCAAATACACTAAAAATCTATCGACTTTACCTCATCCCTATGACAAACATCAAATGAAGTGTCACAGGGATCATCCTAGTTTGCGTTTAGTTTATACAATGGAATTTTTATTATATCTGGGAAACATCGGAATTCAGATTGGAATAGTGTGTTTACTATATTTAAAAGGTTATACTGTAGCAATTGTATAGGAGGTCCTAGGTTATATTCGGTGGCAGTCATTGGTTGAATGGAAATGATGAAATTCAGAATTTTTTATTTGGAACTACTCGACGTTAGCAAAAGCCATTTGGTAGTAGTGAATCATGATGCTATCGCATCCCACTTCTAAATACAATTCAGTATTTTCATACAAAACGAAAACGCAATTGTCTTGTAATTAATATTTCATCTTAGATCTGAGGACGCACTAAATTACGCACTATCATGCACTAAAATATAAAAGCTATCAGGTTTCGAGGTCATATAATTAGGATATTGTATGAACGACGTGAAGTTGAATTTTGAATTTATTTTTTAGAATATCAAGTGATAGGACAAACAAGTTGTACGCGACACGCCTGTCTATAACAGTTTCAGTGTCACTCAGAACTTTAAAACGCAAAGATCGGAGGGGAATTGCCACTGCGCTCGTCACCCTGAGACTTATAAGTTGACACGTCGCATATGCTTGTAATTTCACCAGCACCGCTACCCTTCAAAATCGGAGCGCAGTATTGCTCACATTGCTGTTTGGCGGCAGTAATAGGTAAGGTACTTCTCTGCCGAACGGTTACCAAGCTGGACTGCCACGCAGAGGTCCTAGGTTCGATATTTCCAGGCTTGGAGAAATATTTGTATGGCTATAGGTTATACAAATATGTATTTCTCTCGTGAGTTTGGGTGTAATTTATCTATCTATGTGTGTTTCCATGACACCCGCGACACAGGGTTTCCCTAGTGCGGGGCTATGTTGAGTGTGTGCGTTATTATTATTATGTTATTGCTTCCCTAGTTAAACTCTTTCACAAGGAGCGCTACTGCTACTAGAATGAATGAGGAATTGGGATAATTTAGTTACATTCGAGCTGCAGTGGCATTTAAAGAACAATGGCGATATCATGATTAAAAAAACATTTTTAAGTCTTTAAATGTCATAATTATAACATTGAATAAAATAATTTAATTAAGTTCTTCAAATTATACTAAAGGTAATCTAAGTCTAGAAATAAAATCACATTTAAAAGAAACTCAAATGAGTAATTAGTATGTAACCGGACTAATATCTTCAACTGTCAGTTTCTTAATTTCCTAACGGTCAGCGACATCTAGTCGCCAAAAAAATATTTTTCAGTAGCTGTTTAATAATAATAATAAATAATAATAATAATTTATTTCATTAAAAAGGGGACAACAATTAAACTGAACATTGCAAATACACTATAAATTTAGAAAAAAATATATACAAATTTGAACATTTCTAAGTCGTGCAATGATCATTTAAACATAGACCAGTTAACTCCTAAACTAAGTCAAAACTTGTATTATAGGAGTTAATGATTCTTCGCTCGGAATACATGTAGAAAATGAAATAAGAATCTATCTCATGTGAAAGTAATTATTACATGTAGCATACATTTGGATCGTACCATACACACATACGTATATGTCTAAAATAATAATATAGATAATAAAATAAAATTAAATATTATAATAGAACAAAATAAATACCTAACATAAAACAATACAAAAACATAATTCATTAGAACAAATTATAGAGATACACTAACACTAAAGTATCCTTAAATATACATAACCTTAAATATATGTATAGATAGGTCCACATTAAGTTAGTTCACATAATATCAAATCCAGACTTCTCATAATAGTGAACCCAACCAAATTTGTTCAAAAATTTAAACACTATATTTTCAAACGTTTTTCATAAACAGATGCATACAAATTATGCCAAGAAAATAATCTCAGTACAGAGTACTAAAAAAACCTACCTCAAAAGTATGTGGAGTTACATATAATTACGAAGTTTTATTGAAATCGGTCACCGAAAAGTCCGCAAACCCGGATTCATTCCCTAGTTCGCTACTACAGGGAACTTGACACAGGAGATAATAAAAATCGGTTCTCACTACTCAAAGTATATTGAGAGAGAAAAACCCCTTGAATTGGAGAACAGCAAAATCAACCATTAAAATAATTGCTCCTTGTAATACGATTTAGGCGCTATTTATAAAAATGAATCTTCGTGCGTATTATATTCTTACCTTTAGAGGTGGGTGATTTTCTTCAAAATTAAATCACTATGGAGGTACCCTCTTTCCAACAAAAAAAGAGCCATGAAAATGGGTTCATAAATACCGGAGTTATCGCGTAACATACATACAAAAAAAAACAAATACAGTCGAATAGAGAACCTCCTCCTTTTTTTCAAGTCGGTTAAAAAATTTATATGGGAGTTCGCCATTGTTTTTACTTGCCAAACACAGACATACTCTCATGTATGTCTCCCATTGGGGTCAGGCAGAGGACTATATACGGATCTCTGTTTACTAAGTTCCTGATTTTCTTCCGATTCCTCCACTGCTAAAATATACTCCTTTTGTTGTTAAACGCATTAGGGGTCCGCAGGAAAACTCAATTATATTATTTCATGAATCCCTGTGGAGTTTGTTTTTTCTTAATTTGATTATAAGGGTTAAGAGTTCAGTAATTCTTAACCTTAATTTGATTTTAGGGGTAAAAAGTTACTGAACTAGAATGAAATTAAGATCGAATATATCAAAGCCAGCTTGACGGATTTATTAGGGTACCGTGTTTTTCACTTAACTTCCTTTGATTGCTTAGCGCATTAAATTGAATTACGGTCTTCGCATCACAGATTGAATGAAAACAACAGTATTTGGAAATTAAATGTTCTGAGAAAATGATAAACTCACAGAATACGAAATTAACGCATTTTTTGGTAAATATGTGACTCCATTTTCATGAAAAGTGACCCGTGTGGCCTCACATGACAGGTTCAACGGAACTTGATAAATTATAATTGAATTTCAAAAGTGCTGTGAGTTGCAATCTGTGTGGAGTGTCCAAGTTAAAGAGTTCTTCCAGGAAATTACTGCCATCTTTCCTTACCTGTTTGTGACGCCTACCTTTTTCTGCCGCCAAGTAGTAATGTCAGCATTATTGCGCTCCGGTGTTGAAGGTTAAAGGTGTTGGTGAAATTACAAGCACAGTTTTCTTGTCAACTTATGTCTCAGAGTTATGAGCGCAGCGAGAGTGTCCCTTAGATTTTTGTGACTTTAAAAAAGCACTGAGTGCCACTGTAGCTTCTATGGACAGGTGTGTTGCTTACGGTAGTAAACAAGGACAAACACCATAGAAGTCGTGAGTCGCAATAAGTTAAAATATCTCAGCGAGTGCTTTGTGCCGGTGGAAACCCTACGTCACTGGGGACTAAAAATCAAAAATATCTTGCTTCGAAGCTTTCAGGCTCCAGGGCCTAGGAGCCTCTCTCTGTCGTCTGTGCCCAGAAGACCGAAAAATATTTTCGCTAAAGAATAAATTTAGTTATCCAAGGGGAAACATTTCCAGCCCCCAACGCACGATGCCCCAGGGCGCGGTCCTCGATGAAATAATTTTAATTAGAATGGTTAAAATTACAACATTTGTGTTGTTTATCTTTTCTTTGTAACAGGGATTAATATTTAACAAAATAATTAAGTCGATAGAAATATTCTGAACAATGTTTATAATTATTGTCGTTTCTTTAATGTGTTATGGAAGAAAACTTAGCAATATGTCCATGTTGTGGTACCGTTCTTTACTAGTCTGTGTAACACTTGCATAGAGATATACCAGCGCTTTGCAAACAGATTTTTCCGCTGGAAACGTGTGCAAGGACCTGTGAGGCGTGTAAACAGAACGTGAGCAAATACAATTTTTAATAAAAGAACGTTTCCTAGAAATGGGAACAAAATTTCCTTTTCAACTGACAATCTTGTTTTACGGATGTTTTGTTACAATTTAAAATGTTATAATATTTATTTATTTTATCATGATTTTTTAATACCATAATATTCATATATTTTTTATAAAAACACTACTAATTTTTTAATGTTTATTGTTACAAAGATCGAACAAGACAGAGAAAAAATCCTTCCATCTGATTAAACTCGAACCAGCCATTTCGTGTACTACTAACGTTGTTAATATTTACATTTTACAATTATTTCAAACAATGATTCATGGGCCTAGGTTATGCAGTACGCTATACTATGAAAGTCTCCTTATATTAAACGCGTGCAATCGGACAATTCAAATCAATTTTCATCACACTTGATCGTAAACAGTGTCATAACATAGGTTTTAAGACTTTCGTGGTTATTCACTAAACGATTATCACTAATATCAGGTTTCTTACCACGGTATGACTTTTTTATTTTCCCCATATATTTCGTGCAACCGTTCCGAAATATCGGGAAAATAAAAAAAGAAGTCATACCGTGGTAAGAAACCTGATATTAGTGATGATCGTTTAGTGTCATAACATGCACGCAAAATCGACTGTAATGTCCAAAATTACACCCACGGGTTTTTTCATCACATTACGGCCTTATGGCAGTAATGGATTTATTTTTTAATTTAATTGCGCTGTACTTCTCAACTCAACGTTAAGATTAAGCAAAAAGTTTTTATGCTCGAAAAATCTTAATATATTTCATTGTATGTATGTCTGTATGATCTGAATGTGTTTTACTAAATTAAGTTTTGTTGAATGTCAAGATGTGTCACCACTATGGTATTTAATTATTTATTAGTCGAAACTTTTGGCCCGTGGGGTCCCAGTGCCCTTCATTGGTACAAAATTTTATCCAAAAAATTAATACACTGTCTGGGAAACCCAAGCGCCTGCAGCTACCTTGCCCAACGCATTATCATAGAAATACAAACGGGGAACGCTAACCAGCATCATGGGCACCTTGCCGCGTTGGTCCAATTTTATTCATATAATTTAAAAATCCTAGTTTTAGTTTTTTTTGTATTTAAGCTTGTATTGTCTTTTTTACCTTACCTGTATATTATCAAGATAAACATAAATAACTATTATTTTTTGTGAAATTACTGCGAATTTCGAATCAGGCCGGGTCGAAGGAATTTTGTTTAAGTGTTCGATATTTGTATTAATAATTATAATAATATTATCAATTCAAAGTCTGCGGTATTTAAAGATTATTTTTTATATCTAATACATCATGGTTTCATGCGTTTTTGCTTTGTACAACAATTTAGTTCGAGTTGTATTATCTATGGAAGAATAGCTGGCCATCTGTTTATAAGAAAAAAAAACGAAATCCCACTATTTGCGAAGTCCGTGACTGTTGTGTTGTAACCATTGACTTACAATTATAGTTGTAACTACATATCGTTGGTTGTGAACTGATATTTATTTTTGTACTTATTTCGTCGCTAATCTGATGATAAACATTGTATGTAACACGGGCGGTACGGGAATCACGAACCTCGACTCCGAAAGCTCAGTCTTTGATTTCGGGTTTCTAATAGAGTCTTGTTTGTGATTTCTTATTTACTGCCCTAATAGATCAATGTACTATAATATTATTGATGTCATTTAAATAGTTTTATATTTTATTAACTTTTTTCTGCTAGAAAATCAAATATGTTACAAAATGGTATTTGACAACGTATTATTAAATTCATTAAGATTATTAAATCAGGTAACAAATGGATATTGGCGACGATCGCCACATTTTTTTATTTTATTTTAACAGTACATTTATAATTACTAAGCGGAAAACTCGATACTGGTGAAATCCTAAAAGGGCACCGCCAATAAGCAAAAAGTAGAAGAAGATTATTAAATATTAATTAATAATTTCAATTTGCTACTATAAGAGCGTTATATTTCATCATAACATAAATGAGAGCTAGTAACTGTATATCAAGGTCTAAAATTAGTCTTACCTCTGACTTTAGAACAATAAACAATTATCAGTATCTTGTGCAAGTCTTCTGAACTGTGCAATATTCGGGCATCCAAACAGGTACGAAGCTTCAGAAACTATCCGATTAGCTTATTTTCTGGGCGGAGTTTCTCGGCGGTCACGTACTTGATAGAATAAGGGTGGAATTTGGATAGTTGGAATGTCCGTTTTGTGATAAAATTGTGACTTAACCTATAGTCGCCTTGTAGTAGTAGTTAGCCCACTGTCTCAGTCTCACTGCTGAACATAGGCCTCCTCTCACAATGAGAGGGCTTGGACTGTAGTTCCCTCCCGGGCCTAATGCGTATTGGGAACTTCACACACAATAAATTGCTTTGCAGCTGTGCTCACAATGTTTCCCTTCATCGAAAAGCTCTTAGTAAATTTCAAGTAAATTTCGCTATAATAATTTAGAAAAACTACGAGGTGCAAGTCCGGATTTGAACCCATAAATAACTCTGTGCTTGAGAGGCGGTAGGTCAAACCATTAGCCACCTACAAACAGACTGAATATGTTTTGAGTTGAAAACAAAATAACTAAAGAGTTAATGTCTGCCGTAACCATGGGACCTGTAAAGAGTTTGAAACATTGGTTTGCTTGACAAACAAATACTATGCTTTATATATCCGAAAAAATAGTTTAATTTCCAATGTGTAACAATCACTGAAATCTAAGACCTTGTATATAGTGATAAATATGATTTATAAAATCCACAAAACAAAAGAAAATAGTTGGGACCAACTTATGCGTCTTTGAATAACGTTGAAGTCGGTAAGCAGCATCATTGTTGACATATGACACTATAACTGTAGTGACCAATTGTAATATTGAATGAATATTGTGACGTTTTCATTATCATCATTTCAACCAAAAGACGACTACTGCTGAACATAGGCCTCCCCAAAGATGACCGGTCTTGCGCCGCTTGCATACAGCAAATTCCCGCAGCCTTCACCAGATCATCAATCCGCCTTGTGGGAGGTCTGCGGTCTGCACACGCAGTGTCTTCGTCTTCCGGTACGCGGTCGTCAATCGGGAACTCTTCGGCCCCATCGCCCATCTGTTCTGCGATCCCTGCCCACTGCCACTTAAGTATTGCAATTCTTTGGGTTACGTCGTTTACTCCGGTGCTCTTGCGATATCCTCATTACTGATTCGATCTCGCAATGAAACTCCGAGCATTGCCCTTTGTGTGACCTTGAGCCTTGTGATAGGCCCATAGTGCGCGACCATGTCCCAGTGCCGTAAATCGTCACTGGCTATGGCTATTTTTATGAAATTACGCCACTATACTCTAGCCAAATTCGATGTAGAATATTTAATAACAAAACGTTGCTAGGCAACCAATGATGGCATAGGAAAAGAACATTTTTTTCAATGCTCATTATTAAGGCTTGCTCTGCCCACGGCCTGCTCCCTTAATTGGAATTTAAATAGGTAAGTAGGTAATTGGGTTATGTTGAAGTAATACTTATTTAGCTAATTATTATAAAGTTTACAAAATACCTGTTAATACGTATGATTTAGGAATAAAAATAAGTTTTTGCGTCCTAATAATATTTACTACTAGATGGTAGGTAATGGTAGATGAAAGAAAGAAAATTGTAAGATTTTATTTGATAATAATTTACCACATATTATATCATCCAGCATCTATCTCCGATTCTGAACTCGAATGTTTCTCGAATGTTTCCAATCTCCCTTCAAATCAAAAAGTCGCTAGGGATGACACAGTTTTACAAATAATTTGTTACTGGTCGTTTCTAAGTGATTTGAAACTTCTGATGAATAATATTCATTATAAACATGGCATCAAGATTCAGTATTATCTAATATAGTTGAATTTCGTAGGAAAATATTGAGATTGTGGTAACTGTGACAGATTCTGAGATGAAAACTCTAAAAATCATATGTTTTTGTTTGTAAACTTTTATTCTACATCGAATGTGGCTAGAATATAGTTTGTCATAATTATTAATACAAAGATCGAACACAAAAAAAAATCCATTCGATCTAACAGCACACGAACTTGTGTTTGTTTTTGTCAACCTAGAGCAACAGCTCTACCAACTCAGCAGCAGACCTTATGAATGTTCTTACATTTGTTACAGATCTTTGTTTTTTTTTGTTTTAACGGCCTTTTTTGCCTTGTCACCATCTGTGAGAAAACTATGCAAGTTGTTCTACATACAACCAGGTACCTTTACAGCTACCAGAGAAAGATAAGAGATATAGCGTTATGAATTGTAATATTGATTGTGATGAATATTATGATGTTTTACTACCATGACATCCATGTATTTTGTGAAATTACTAGTTTGTTATATTATTTAAACAAAAATTGAACTTTGTATCAATTAGATTAATCACAGTTTGAGATGCGGTTGTACATTTTACGAGATATGGCCTAAAATCAATTCCCTAAATACACCTCTGTCTGTGGGCAAAGTCGTTAAACTGGGTCGCTAGTCTATTGCCTTACTAAGTTATTTCATTATCTGTCTCTCAGTTTTAATCGCATTATTTGAGTTGACTGCGTAATTTGAGAGATTTCAGCGTTAATTGCTAAACTTGTTAAAGTTTCAAATTTGCTTGATGGACTGAATAAAACGGTCTGTCAATCAATCGGAACGTGTGTCATATATTTTTTTGTATTGGGTGAATCAGCTATTGTGTATCACATCATTTAAGAATAAGGCAAGGTATTGTTGTTGGTCTTCGTGAATGAGTTCTTCCAGGGAAGTACTGCCACTTCACATATTTCTGCCGCCAAGTAGTAATGTAAGCATTACTGCGCTCCGGTTTAGAAGGGTAAGGGTGCTGGTGAAATTACAGGCACATGCGGACTTGTTAACTTATGTTTCAGGGTGACGGGCTCGCAGTGTCCTTTGCGATTTAATTAAAAAAAAATTAACTGTTATGGGTAGGGGGTCGCTTACCACCAATCGCACAGGTAATATAAAAAAATAAATTTCGTAGAAATTTATTCACCGCATGTCCTAAAATTCTCCTAATTAATTTACACACCTCATTAGTGTGGTTATCTCTAGCGTCCCACAAACCGCGTGCTCAAAATTAACATGAATAAAATAAGAATAGGCTTAGAAAATTTGACACAGATTCGATATCGACAAGAGCCTGATGGCGACTGACGGGGCAGCGTGCGGCGTGGTGTGTCGTTAAACTACTGGGCATTTTGCAAATTTTGTGACAAACGTCAACGTAATCACTGTAGGGCTTCAATTGAAAACCAAAATTTTGCAGGTTCTCTGTAGTAGATACTGGAAGAAAAATATCTACATATAAACATTACGTAAAAAGTTAACCATTTTATTAAGTATATCATATCATGTAACTAATTAGCACATTCTTTATATAACATATATCGTGTAACAATATCCTTAGGTATATCGTATATTTTTAAGACCGTTCTTTAGTAGTAAATGCCTAAGCCATTTGATCTAGTAGGTAAAACAATTTTTTCCGCTTCTCCTACGATGCCTCGTCTTAAGACATAGATAGAAAACGGAAAGGGAAAGATGCTTGTAATACTTTACGGCAGTTTTCTCAGAAGCGTTTTGGAAGGGAACATCGAAGGAAAGATACATAGGGCGTGAGCTAGACGAAGTTATTTAGATCAGATAAAAAGGAAAAAAGTTTCTATCGTGTCGTATCAGCAATTCAAAGCTCTGGACAGACATAGCTAGCAATTACTCCACCGACAACAGGCTCTGAAATAAGGAAAAAAGAAAAGAAACGGTATAGATAGTTAGGTACTGTATGTCTGTGTTTTACAAAAAAAGATGAAAAATGTGATGCCGTCGGGCCGATGAGCGACAGGAGCAACTTTATGATATCAAGTGACGTATCACGGAAGTAAAAAAATGGAAGTACCATAAGCTTTGATTATCAGAACCGCTGTCGCCAAAACTCACACAATCATAATGTTGTACATTACGAACTCTTGATAATTATTGCTCGAAATTCCTGATTTAAAAAGAAGTGACAAATTCTCGACTGTTAATATAATTTAAACGTTGAAAGTTCATATCTAATATTGCAAATTAAGAAGGACGTTCTGATTTCATACTAAAAATTTCATTCAATGTGCTGCCATCTAGTGGCAATAGCTGAAAGACTAAGACGACGAACGATTAACGTTCTCAAAAAAGTCGACCACACCGCTGCATTATGGTCGACTTTTTTGAGAACGTTAATTGTTCGTCGTCTCTTAGTATATAAGGTTTACTTTCGTATCTTATAACAAAAAATCTATTACGATAAACAGAAAATGAAAATTTATTAAAATTGAATAAAATAAGGCTTAACAATGATAATTGATATTACACATGCGACTATTATTTTTGTACTCCAAAGTATTTTTAAATTTACATTTTTGTACGATTTTCGAGATTTTGCATGAGATAACGTACAAAGCGTAAATGGCGGATTGGTGCTCAAGTATATGGAACTGCGCGTACCATTGGCACACGTGACCCGTCCTCTAAGCACCTGTACTGTATTTATTGTACTATGGACGGGACGAACAAGTTGTGTGCTGCCTAGATTTTAGGGGCACTGCACGGTGCCCGGAACCGTTACACATGAGTTGACAAGTATCATGTCTCCGTAATTTAATGTTTTACGATAGGGAAAGTGGGGTCGAGTCAGCGTCAGCTCACACACATATCTCGATCAAATTGACGACATGCATAAATGATTCCATTCAAAAGTAACAAGAATAAACCGCCGTGTTTTTTTATGATATCAGATGACAGGCAGAAAAAGTCGTGCGCCTGAAGCGACACGTCTACCCGTATCAGTTGCAGTGATACTATGTCCGTCACTCTGAGATATAAAGTTGACAAGTCCCATGTGCCTGGAATTTCACCAGCACCCTTACCCTTCAAACTCGGAACGCAGTAATGCGTATATTACTTACCTACTTCTAAAATATAAATTTAAAAGATTTTACGTTTTATTCAAACGTAAAAAAGTTTGAATTCTCAAAAAAAATATTTTCGCTATAAAAGATTTATTTTTATGATTCTTAAAAATATTGTATAAATTATATGAGTAAACTAAAACTTTACAAATATCGAACACAAAGAAAAAATCAACAGATCGAGTCAGCAGACTTTCTCTATGCGTTTGTTACAGATATATATTTTTGGTTTTTAACGTCTCTTTTGCCATGGTAGTAAAACGTCATAATATTCATTAAAAATCAATATAACGTTATATAAAGTCTAAGAAACACGCATCTTGGAATTGATAATTTTATTACACACAATGATTCAAGTCATTAATGTTTTCATAGTTCGCAGAAAACGCAAAATTATTATGCAGATAAATAGAGCAGACGGTGGACTCTAAATAATGCAGGAATGACCCATTACTCTCGCATAACTACATCCAATTTATTTATAAATTGAAAGTTGTAGAGGCTCATTTCTAAATACATTATTTTATCATTGAATTTCAAATTTACTCCGAGATTCAGTTCGCATCCCATTTGCGCCGCCTTGCGCCATTGGGACATAGTATATCAATAACAATATAATAAGCTAAACAACTCACAAAATTGCACATTCTCGTGGTATATTAAGTAATATTTAAATGTAGCCAAATGGATGTATTACCTGTGAACCAGTACAAAATTGAACCAGAATATTAATAACCAGTACTCTGGTTTTATTGATATTTATGCAATTATAAGGAGTATCTAACTAACCTAACACGCTTTTCACCTCCGCGCGCCGTTTCAACGCACCTGTGTGGCATGTACTTCTAATTTATGTGCAGTACAACGTCGCAGAGTCGTCGACGCAATGCAACGTATGGCATTCTTTCTCCTCCAAGACTTAGATTATCTTAGATCTTAGATACCAAATTGCCATCATGCAATTCTCGCTTATCTTTTTTTTAAGCGACTTGAAAAAAGGAGGAGGTTCTCAATTCGTCTGTATGTTTTACTTTATATGAATGTTACGCCATAATTTGTTGTGTTTTTTGTTGGAAAGAGGTACCTCCTCCTAAGGGTGGAGTGTTTTCTTCAAATAACTAGGGGACGAATCCGTTTTCGGTAACCGATTTCAATAAAATTTGTCAAATAGATGTAATTTCACGAACTTTTGAGGTCGGTTTTTAGTAGTCTATACTGAGATTATTGTTTTACCTGAACACCCCAGTGCAAACTTCAACAGTTAGTGGTGCTAACAACATAAAGGAGCGGTCGATGTCTAGGAGACATCCAGCGAGTTACACGGAGTCGTACGTGCTTCCTAACACCGCAAACTTAAAAAAAAATTGCAAAATTTAAAACTTGCAATAAAATATTCCATAACATCAACGCGTGGTGTATTATCATAGAATATAAATAATTATCGAAATACTTGCTCTGAAAACTGCATCCAAATAAGTGACATCCTATCAACTATCAACAAGTTTGCAACATACGTACGATATTAAACATTTTGTTTAAAAACGTCAAAAACATTTGCAGAATGAACCGAAATAATTAATTCAAAAGCTTTCCACATACAGTACAAATTATCGTAGCATTTTGTCAGTTAATAATTTTCACTATTAAAAAGATAACTTACGGCTTTACCGTAGGTTGAACGGGCGTCATTTTTTATGCATCGCCGATGGATCTGCATTGGGAATTATTCACCATTTCCCATTTTACTTTTTTATTTTTCTTTTAAATGCATCTTTGCAGTTAAAATTTTCTTCCAGGTGATCATTAACCCTAATACAAATGCAGTCATCGTGACAGCCAGCAAATAAAGATGTTTCCTAATTCAAAATTAGAGACCGTTAGGTTATGGGAATAATATTTGTTAAATTGACTTCAAAAAAGGAGAAGGTTCTTAATTCGAATGATTCTTTTTTGTTGGCAAGGAGGTACCTCAGTATTGGTCGCATTTA
>NW_020653850.1:4304704-4332499 GCF_003589595.1 Hyposmocoma kahamanoa
AACATGGAGTATTGCTTCCTGAACTGTAACAGAACATGTTCGCATATACATTCTTCCTACTACTGGCCACTGGCTGTATATAGAAATGTCAAAGATTAGAAAACAATGAAATCAAGGATTTGAAACTGCTTAAGCTGCCATATTACTTACTCTGATGGCTTACGTAAATTCAACATGACCAGGCTCGAAGATCGTAGACGTGAGTTGAACTTATTTGTGAGCTGTCAAAGGTGTATCCACTCAAATAATTTTGTAAAGATCGCAACAAGTGAAAATCTGAAGGGGCTGTATCGAGCGAATACGGTGGACGAGGTATCACATCTCAACATAACTGCAATAGTTTTGAGGGCTTTGTAAAGATGACGCACTGCTATTACAATAGCAATATATCATTGCCGAAAGTAAAATTTAAATCTCTACACGTTATTGAAACTGTCGTTAGAATATTGCAAGAAATAATTAAGGGACATTTACTTAACTCAAAATTAGACAAACTTTATGTGAGCTAGGTCTGGCCAAAACATGCAGTACTTTTCCCTATTATTTTTAAATATATGTGACCAGTAGGAAATTGTAAATGTCTGTAATAAACTTTCTCAAACATGCTCGGAAAATGTTTGCATTACTTTCAAAAACCGAACACGGAAAGTTTTTCATTTATGGATCATGCGACTTCTTCTCGGCCAAGGCCTGCAAAGGAAGTATGAAAGTCCATTACAGTCCACTTCTCTAAACTTTTAACATCTACATACTAATAATGAACCAAGTTAATAGGCAAAATAACTCATATAGCCAAACACCAAGAGTTCGCAATTGCGAAAATTAAAAGTACATGTACCGCTTTTTTGTTAAAAAAAAGTGATATAGGTCCTTTTTTCTGTTTGCCGCGAAAATAAATTCTAGTGAGAAAAGCGATAACAAAAATACAGCAATGAATACTCATTCAACCGTAATAAGAAGTTCAGCAGATTAATTGTGCCTGTAAAAACTTTGTCAAATATTACTTTTAATTAACATTATTTTTACATTTTCTATTAATACATCTTCTTCTCTTTAGTATTTTATTATGTCCTCACATTCTTTGAGAACAGCACTATGTAAGCCTCGGCAAGAACGGGAATTGCTCTTATTAATACACAGCGTCACTGGCGCTCGGTTTTGTCACTCATTATTCGTCCAGCAATCCCTTACTTCCCGGCCTTTGCAATAATAACGCACACACGTACATGTACTATTTTATTAATGACCCTTGACTGGACGTGAGTATGTTTCATCGGTTCTGAAAAATACACTTTTTGAGTTTATACACATTACAGTACGATATTTTACTTGTTATCGTGATATTTCACGACGCCATTACGATTCTTCTGTTCTGGGCGTTTTTTGTGAAATATAATCTTAAAACTTTCTCGTCTATTTTTAAAATGCGCACAATTTTTTTTTAATGACTACGGACAATATAACTTTATATAAAAAAGTTTTTTTCTTGTTTAGATTTAGCTAGTGGCATAAACCGTGTCGACTTTTTGGCCAACCCATTTGAATAGCATATGTTCCCGTCATTATTTTCTGTAGTATTATGTTTTTGAAAACAACACTGTACTATAAGTTTCAGCAAAGAATAAAGTCAATATTTTCTTTAATATATTTCCTTTTATTAAATATAAAAGAAATGTTGAGTACAATTACAATTGTTTATATTGTATAATTGTCTCATTATAGAAATGAACACATGGCCCCTTAAATGAATTTGTGACTTTGTGAATAAGACTCTAAAAAAACAGCCGCCTATTTATTCTTCATAATAATGTCATGTCTGTTTCGTAAAAGAACTATTTTTTCAACATAAATTACATATTCGTAAATACATAGCTAGTGTAAGAATGTTAATTTAAATTTAATGTGAATTTCTTTTGGCTGCAACTATTTTGCTTTTCTTCCTGTTGTTAAGGTCGTCTCAAATTGCTACAGCTAGGCGGTGGGCGCGATGCTGCGATGCATTAAAATGAGCAATACAACTTAAACTTTATGTTCTGCAACATAAGGTTGTTTTATTATGAAAACTGACACGGGTATCACACATTATAATACAAAATTAACAGGACATACTCGCGTAGTATTTTAGCCGCTCACTCGATGCGCTCATCCTACCGCAAAATGGCGGCTATTTGGTTTCGCAGATTAGAAATAAAAATTATTATTCTGCATTACTAAATAAATACCCTCCGTACTACAATAAAAACATCTCAAATAAAATGCAGTAATACACCGCAAATCCTGCACTTAAAAAGCACTAATGAAATTTTTGGTGTATTTGGGTAAATATGATAATATTCCGTTTGAGTGGTTCTAACGTTTACCATGAAATTACTCCTTAAAGTATTGTTTATAAACATTTATATTAAGGGTAAACTTAAAAAACGCTACTTACGGTATGTTTTCAATAAATAAACACCGAAATCACCAGCCCAAACAATAACACACACGATTGTCGTGACGTATTTTTGAAGTTGTTTATTTTTTTTAAATGACAGACCCAGGCATTAAAAACTTTATGGTTTGCTAGAGTAGTTACCGAAATAGCAATTAATATTAGTTCTTTTACCTGTTATAACTTCGATATTCGATAAATCGGTATAAAATCATCACGGGCACCTCTAGGTGTGGTATGCGTCTACGGCTGCAAGTATCGCGTGAGCGGTTAGTCGGATAGTTTCAACCATAATCGATGGTCTTCGTCAGAGGTTGAGTGCAATGTTCGCGACCGCGTCACGTCTAGCACCGCACGCTGCGGCTCACTGCGCGCGCGCCGATGACGCAGTCGGCAGTGATGAACTCGAGGGGCTGATACGTTGCATCAGTGCGTCCTGGAACACTTCTTCGCTACTGCTGTCCGTACAATTGTTGTCGGGAACAGTCCAGCACACAGAGCTCACCACGTCGTTACTACTAACATCTGCAGCTGCATACCGAGCGTTATGAAGACACGGCTTCTAGGTCGATGGCAAGCTCCAGCCTCCGTCTCTATCCATCTCTATATGTGATTTTACCTTTAAGCAGACGATATTTTATTTTTAATGTGACTCGAATCATGCTTGTATCAACTTGCAAAGCAATCCTCATACCGCTAGGCCACGACGGCGACGGCCTTACTATAGCTAGTTGAAATTTCTGTATTTAAGTAATAAGAACTATACGTTAAAGATGAAAGTGGCTTAAAAACTTTGTCATTAACTAATAAGACGACCAGGGAGTCATACCAAAATAAATTTTATGGTTCACAGATGAAATATTAAGTTTGTTTAACAATTGTCTCCACATTTTTGTGCTCAGAACCAAAAGGTCGACGAAATAGGCTTGGGGGGAGGGCAGGTATCTTGTGTATATGACTGTACATACATATACTTCACGCCTTTCTCCCATCGGGGTAGCCAGAGACAACAGTCTTCCACTTACTACGGTCCTGACGCACATCTTTCGCTTCATCAATACACATCAATGGTTTCATACACGCTCGTCGGTTAAGGGTACTAAGGGTACCCTTCTTTAGGATGGCCTCCATATTTGGTCACGGTAAGTTCGCCTTGGTAGGCCCAACTTGCCCGCTCACAGTCGCCTTATAAATCTATTTCGTCAATCTTCTTTCATTTATTCTCTCTAAATGTCCGCATAATATTAGTAAATAAATATGGTTGCTTACAAAAATAACATGAACTGGCCAAAAAATAATATTACGTAGTGTTCATTGGAGGTATCATATATTTTCAAAGTCAAAGTCAAAGTCAAAGTCAAAGTCAACGTCAACGTCAACGTCAACGTCAACGTCAACGTCAACGTCAAAGTCAAAGTCAAAGTCAATTTCAAAGTCAAAGTCAAAGTCAAAGTCAAAGTCAAATAATCATTTATTCCATAGGCAAAATTTTTACACTTGAAAACGTCATTCTTTAAGCTCTGCTCGTCCACTACGCTGACCTCCCTGAGAAGAACGAGCAAGGAACTCAAGGGATTGCTCTTTTCAAATAATCTTAAATGCCATAGATTACATTTTGAATCATATTTGTGTGGAGTCTAGACTCACGTTGTCTTTCTACATATCTTTGTCTATCACGTAGTCTACAATTTTGTAATATGACTTTTCAATTAAAATACTTTTGATGTTAATTTTAAACTTAGGAGATGGTAATCTTAATATGTGCTCCGGAATCTTATGGTAAAAACGTATACAGTTCCCCATAAAAGGATCGTTTACTTTAGTTAAACGAAAACGTGGTTACATGAGTTTGGACTTAGCTCTAAAGTTAATATTATGAAATTTTTTTTTCTTATTGAAATTATGTATATTTTTACGGGCATTCAAAATATTTGAGTAAATGTACTGTGATGTCAAATAAGTAGTAACTAATTAAATTAAGACTCATGATGCGAATGAAGCTTCATACTTGACATCGTCTTTAACTTCGACTAAATCATCATTGTCAACCCATTTATACGTCCCAACGCTGGGCACGGGTCTCTTTTCAGACGAGGGTTTAGACCATAGTCCGCCACGCTGGCCCAATGCGGGTTGGGGACTTTACACGTTTTTCGAGGGTTGTGAACATTCTTCAACGTACAGGTTTCATCACGATGTTTTCCTTCACCGAAAAGCTCATGATAAATTTCTAATTAAATTTCGCACATAAATTTGGAGAAACTCAGAGGTGCGAGTCTGGATTCGAACCCACGACCCTCTGCTTGAGAGGCAGTAGGTTAAACCATTAGGCTACCATGGCTTTTTCGACTAAATAGTCGAGTATTAATTATTTCACATTTATTGTTTCGGACGGAGAACGAGAATAGACCTCCTGGTAAGGGCGGCGGGTAACCGATGAATACACGTCGCGTCAGATCGCCTGGTCTGGAAATCTTTGGGAGAGGCCTATGTTCAGTAGTGGACATCTCCAGCTAATGTGATGATGATAAGACTGCAGCGCTATGTATCAATAGTTTATTTCTAATTTCTTTTTAACTAATAAATTATTTTTAATACAAATTCATATTATTGTTATTTTAAAATATTTTGCAAAACATGTTCCGACGTAAATTAAACAAAATGCATCTATATTAATATTTTTTGTAACTATGTGTAATGAAAAATAAAGTGTTTGCATTAATAATAGACACGATTGGTTTTTTTTATGAAACCATAACAGTTGCGGTATAGTTTAAAGCTTCCAATCGCAAAGATCTGAAGGGCATTGCCACTGCGTCCGTCAACCTGAGACCTAAGTTGAAAAGTTCCATGTGCCTGTAATTTTACCAGCAACCTTACCCCTAAAATCCGGAACATGTTAATAATGAATGCTTACTATTACTATTTGGCGGCAGAAATAGGCAAGGTGGCAGTACTTCCGTGGACGAACTCTTTCACAAGGAGCTTTTAATGCCTCGAGACTTTTTTTTATAATATCAAGTGTCGAGACGAATAAGTCGTGCGCACTTGATGCTAAGTTACACGCTTGTCCATAACAGTTACAGTGCCATAAAGATCTGAGGGCATTACCATTGCGCCCGTTTCTCTGAGACATAAGTTGACAAATTCCTAGTGCCTGTAATTTCACCAGCACCCTTCAAAACCGGAACACAGTAATGCTGACATTACTGCTGGGCGGCAGAAGTAGATAAGGTGGCAGTACTAACCTGGACGAACTCTTTAACAAGGAGCTGCCTCGAGACTTTACCACTTTAGCCAACCATAGCCATGGGTCAAGTAACGGTCTCGAAACATTAGTTCATTATTAAGATCAAAAAACAAAAGTTTCATTACCAAATTTAAATTTCAATTTGTTATTTACGATAGGAGCTAAAGTTTTAATATGAAAATTCTAATTGCGGCTGCCTGGACGTAGTTTCACTCTTTCGACAGAGAATTAGTTATTTTGAACAATACCGATCACCAAAGTTTTTACATTCAAAAATAGGTTTTTAATTTAACATCAAAAGTAAATTACCAAGTTTGGATTAAATTGAATCTCCAGTAGGCTTATTCTTTCCTTCTTTCTTGCCAATGAATAAATTAGCATTTTATCCAAACGGGGATCTTTTTAAAAAGTGCTTTCGGGACATAAAGGAAATTGTGTCGGGAACAAGGATATCTTTTTAATATTACAAGGACATTTCCTTCAATGAATCAGAATTTTCGAATTTAAAATAAAGTTTTAAAGAGAAGGTTCATTACTGAATGTTACATGAATGATGTCTCAAAAGATATGATAAAGATTATTTTAAAAAAAAACTTTTTTTTTTTGTTTTCGTTGTTTTATTTTCATTGGAATTACATCTATGTAGCAAGTGTTAATTGAAATCGATTAACGGAAAGCAAGTGAAATCGAATACACCGAATTCATCCCCTAATTTGCCACTTTTAGAGATAAAATATTTTCTTTTAAATTGGAATATTGGTTGGTTGGTGGGTGTAATGGTTCCCATTACTGAGATACACCTTTCCAACAAAGAAAGTACCATCGAAATCTGTTCACAAATGTAGGAGTTATCGCGTAACATACACACGATAAAAAATACAGCCGAATTGGGAACCTCTTCCTTTTCGAAATCGGTAAAAAAATGTATTTGTAGCGCAGTGTGTTCGGATCCCACTGCCATCAGTCAAATTTATTAAGTGAATAACGCAAACACTCATAGTACGGGATTAGGGAAACGGGGGAAAGGGGTGTTTTTTTCCTGGTGTTTCATTGACCATGAACAATTGATCCATGTGGAATCGAGTACATGGACCTGCTGGGAATAAACGAAATAAAGGTCCATTTACTTTAATTTTTCAAATTCAATTATTAGGCTTTGATAGTAATATTTTTTTATGTAATTTGATGCCCTCATTTGTGATTCAATAATTTCAGTGTTGTGCGGAATCAACCAACACATTTGAGGTAGTATTGTCTCACTCACCATATCCATTAACTAAGGAGTTAGGAGTTACATATTTCAAATGGCCTTAATTTCGTTTGCATGAAAATAAATTCTGAAATAAGGCCCGTATAAAATAAAGCCTGACGCGGAAAAATTAAAGTTCGAGCTGAAGTACTATCAACCCTTAATAGGTTGATAAAGATGATTGAAAAAAAGAAACGTTAAATATGGGAGGCAGTAAAACGCGTCTTCTCTGACTTGTTTTTATTCGCTGACAACGCGTAGTATGTACGCTTGCCTACTTTCGACTTTGATTCGACTACTCGACTACCTATGTGGCCGAATGGTTGTCATGCTGAGCTGCCACGCAGAGGTTCCGGGTTCGATTCCCGGGCCTAGAGAAATATTTGTATGGCCTAAATTAATTTCTCTCGTGACTTTGGGTGTAATTTGTGGTTATCTATGTGTGTTTATAGTACCCGCTCAGGGTTTCCCTAGTACGGGAGTGTGTGCGTTATTATCCGCTCACGCGATGCGCTCTTCCTACCGCAAAATGGCGGCTATCTGGTTTCGCAAATTAGAAAAGCATTTAGTTTAAATACAAGTTTTTATAAATAAAAATTATTATTCTGCATTGCTAAATAAATACCCTCCGTACTACCAACAAAAACATCTCAAATAAAATGCAGTAATATACCGCAAATCCTGCACTTAAAAAGCACTAATGAAATTTTTGGTGTACCTGGATAAATATGATAATATTCCGTTTGAGTGGTTCTAACGTTTACCATGAAATTACTCCTTAAAGTATAGTTTATAAACATTTATATTCAGGGTAAACTTAAAAAACGCTACTTACGGTATGTTTTCAATAAATAAACAACGAAATCACCAGCCCAAACAATAACACACACGATTGTCGTGACGTATTTTTGAAGTTGTTTATTTTTTTAAATGACAGACCCAGGAATTAAAAACTTTATGGTTTGCTAGAGTAGTTACCGAAATAGCAATTAATATTAGTTCTTTTACCTATTATAACTTCGATATCCGATAAATCGGTATAAAATCATCACCGGCACCTCTAGGTGTGGTATGCGTCTACGGCTGCGTGTATCGCGTGAGCGGTTATTATTATTATAACTAATAATAAATTATCGCTATACCTATACTACAAAAAGTGTGTATTTTTTATGTCAATTATTATTTTTTATAATAACACGTGCCGAGACGAACAATTTGTATGCCTAGTGTGTCATTGACCATGGACAATTGGTCCATGTGGAATCGAGTACATGGAACTGCTGGGAATAAACGGAATAAAGGTCCATTTATTTTAATTTTTTCAATTCAATTATCAGGCTTTGATAACAATATTTTTTGATGTAATTTGATGAACTCATTTGTATGTCTTCCCTATTTACTTGTTTCCGTCGTATTCCTGTAATTTACTCAACAAAAGAAAATATTTTATTTATAACGACCTGATGAAACCACTCAAATTTTCTCTCGTGAAAAATTAAAATTGAGTTCAAATTGTCGACTGACGTTGATATCAATTTCTTTTCGATTTACGACACGTTACGCTCAGTATTCGAAAGAGGCGTTGCCTAAACATTTCGTGGAGAATGATCGTTTCAATGATGTTTTAATAGCAAGATATCGCATCCTTGATATATCTTTGCGAGAGAGGAATGAGAATATAGACGGTTCAGTCAACAACATTTATTATTAGAGATGAAAAAAAAAGTACAATCGGTAACAGGTCCCAGATTCTACGAACGTCTACTCACAGACTTGAAAAGTGTTACAATCGACAAAACATTTTGTGCCGAACTAAACGAGTAAAAAAGTTATTTTTAAGCAATTGTAATTTTGTTACAATGACTTCGTTGTATTTCGACAGGCAGTAGTTATGCTACTTTATTTCCTCTGACTTTGTGGGTAAACGGTTACCATGTCGGACGGAGATCCCAGGTTCGATTCCCGGGCCGGGAGAAATATTTATATGACCTACATCTATGTGTGTGTCCATGGCACCCGCGACACAGGGTTTCCCTAGTGCGGGGTTATGTTGAGTGTTTCTATCTGTGTGTGTGCGCGTGTGTTGTTTTATATTCATTATTATTGTTTGCGTTAGTGACGATCATATTATCCCTTTGCATTGTATTTACAATTTTAATACTGTGACATTAATAATATGAAATAAATGATTCTATTCTATTGCAAAACACTCCCTATAAAACTAAATAACGCAATACATAATATTCAAGCCAAAAGGGTACATAACTATAATAATTTTAATAGTACTCGACGTGAAGTTTAACATTAAGGAAATTAAGGTGGTTTGTTAGGTTTGATTTATGGGCACGTCCTCTCGTTTGTAAGAATTTTAGTGGGAGTGACGACAGACGGACGAACAAACGTAAGAATAGCTAGAGTTGTGAGAATAATTTAAAACTTTAAAACTAAGTGGTCAGGAACCAGAAAATAGGGCAAACAAAAAAAAAAGTTGGAACGACGATGAAGGAGGTCAGCATTGTCACAAATTTAAAGAAATTACCATTCATGTGACGACCTCCGTGATCAGTTTTTATGGTATCACCATGTCTTATGTTCCGGATTCGAGCAACAGCCGGATCAATGTAGAAAAACTAAGTTTTTCATATTGTCTCGGGTTTGGGTTTTTGTGGTACCGTCGTTGTTTACGATTTCCATAACACAAGTGCTTTAGAACGGTTACACATGGCGGCTTTTAGTAGCGATGCAAACGCGCGTTCGTGAGACGCACTTTTGTATCGCTACACTTGCGATTGATAGGTATTGCATCGATGCAAACGCGCGACTGCACCGATACAAACGCGCATTCGTATCGATGCAGTCGTGCGTTTGAATCGCTGCTTAAAGTCGCGGATTGGGGCAACATATGTGATTGTGAGTAATATTTATTTATTTGTACCTACATTAGCGTCACAATAAATTCATAAAAAAATATTTATAATAATATATTTACGCAAAATCGTGAACAAACAAAACGTTACTGCGAGGAATAAAATTAAAGTGGTTACTGCTTGACAATCGTCTTCAAATTCGCAAATTCATTTAAGGGTCAATATATTCGCGTATATAATAAGATTTTGGTTGATGTTCGCCATTTATAAGGTTTAAAACTATAATGAAACAAGCTTTTGCGTCACTGGATGACAAAAATCCATAGTGGTGCCCTTTTTTGCAGGTTGTTTAGGAAATAAATGTTTTATATGATAAATTTATAACTTTATTAGCAGTCTCTACTGCTTACTCCTTGTGAAAGAGTTCGACCAGGGAAGTTCTGCCACCTTACATATTTCTGTCACCAAGCAGTATTGTGAGCATTACTACGTTCCGGTTTGGAAGGGTAAGGCTGCTGGTGAAATTACAGGCACATGGGACTTGTTAACTTATGTCTCAGGGTGACGGGCGTAGTGATACTGCCCATATAATATCTTTGCCATTTAAAGCTCTGAGTGGCACTGCAACTGTTATGGATAGGCATGTCACTTACAACCAAACGCAAGACTTGTTCGTCCCGTTACTTGGTATTGTAAAATGACATAAAAAAGTAGTAGGTAAGCTATTAAGCAACGGGAATCTGCCTTACGAATGAGTAATCAGTTTAATCATAAATGAGACGATTTCAAGTGTTGCTTCCCATGAAATATCAAAATGGCGACATCCACAAAATGGCGAGTTTTCGGAAGAGAGGTTTAAAGATAATACAAAAGAAAATAGTCAATAACGTTCTTATGCTTGAATAGGAGAGTTATAAAATTTCACATTTATGTATTATTTGTTTCTTGTCTTATTTTTATGACTCGTGTAATCAACTGTAACATCAGGTCATGGCATTTGCATTCGCAGCAGAACATGCGCCGCGTACATTACAACGTGACCGCTGACAAAATTGTTATTTTACGTATTAATTATAAGTTACTTTTCGGCCCTTCGAAAATTAAAATTCCTTTAGTTAAGATATTTTTTTGTATAAGTGCTTTTAGACCTAACATACCTAACTTCAGATGTTCGTAAAATTATTTTGTTTATGTTTAAGAAATACCTGTGTGGAAACTTAATATAGTTATTCATCGTATTTGTTCGTCTTTACTTCATCTCCACTGCAGCCACCCTTTATAATTCGTGTAATGAAAGCAATTTCGACGTATTATCACATGCAACTTTATTAAACCAAGGGTGCAATATCACACTAAAAATACTTTTTCAGCTGAATTATTGTCATAAATGGGAAACGAAGTGAATTACAAGCAAATATAAGGATTTTTGTATTTAAGCGGTGAATAATTTTGATTTGAGAAAAATATAGCAGTATTTTTTAATTATTTTCTATGTTGTCTGTTAACTACATACTTTATCTGGTTTCCTAAAACATTAATTGTCCCGAACATCCAGAGCTGAACGAAGTTTAAAAAAAGAATTTTCTAAATTTGCTACTTAGAGCCTTAGAGGATGCAAAAAAATAAAGGTAATAGTTTAAGCTTAGAGCTATATATTGCTACCGAAATCGTCAAAAAATTAATGTTGTTCCTGAAGGAAATTGTACCACAATTATTAATGTATTTTTTACTATATAGATGTTTGTTAAGAATACGAACCATTAGCTGAAGTTTGGTTAGGAACCTTTTACAATTTTGTTGACAACGTAGAACAATAAAATAAGCATAACGACCACCGATACGGTTGAAGTTATGATGAACATATACGCCAATTTTTTTTTGGTCTATTTCTGTTATTTTTGTAAACAGCCTTAAGTATGTAATTACTAATATTCCCAAATCTTGTGATAAAAAAAGAAACTAAAAACAAAATTCGAAAAAAACAACGAAATTGATGAAATAAAAATAATGTAACAAAAATAATGTAAGAACAGAACAGATCCAATAATTAACTTAGGGTGGTGTTTCATTGGTGGTATCCAAATTGTAGTCGAATTCACCATTGTTTAAACAGACTTCAAAACTCTCGTGGTTTGAAAAAAAAAATTTAAAGTTTGTTGTCACTGTACGACTATTTGGTAAGACTAGGTGATAAGGCAATCTCAGTACAGAGTACTAAAAAACCGACCTCAAAAGTAAGCGGAATTACATCTATTTGCCAAGTTTTATTGAAATATCCCCTAGTTCGCCACTATACAGGACTTGACACAAGAGATAATAAACATCGGTTCTCACTACTCAAAGTACATTGAGAGATAAAAACGCCTTGAATTGGAGAATAGCAAAACCAACCATTAAAATAATTGCTCCTTAAGCAAAACTTAGGTGCTATTTATAAGAATGAATGTTCATGCGTGATCAGCCACCCTCAGAGGAGGATGATTTTCTTCAAAATGAAATGGGACCACTATGAAGGTACCCTCTTTGCAACAAAAAAGAATCATGAAAATCGGTTCACAAATACAGGAGTTATCGCGTAACATACGTACATAAAAAAAACATACAGTCGAATTGAGAACCTCCTCCTTGTTTTAAAATCGGTAAAACAAATAATAATTATTTATCATGCCGTGTCTATAAACTACGTTAATTTGTTCATAGATCTTTCCCTTAACAGATGCTCGATGCCGGTGGCAGATTGCGGCTTCCACCTAATGTAAATATTCTGTGACAAGACATACAGACCTATCTGTAACCAGAAACACTTCAAAATCTTGTTATTTTATAAGTAGACATAACATAATAATTGAACTAATAGAACTAGAACTGTTCAGAAAACTACTGCCACCTATTTTTGCCGCCTAGCAGTAATGCGTGCGTTACTGCATTCAGTAGCAGTAGAGGTCCTTGTGAAAGAGTTCGTCGGTACTCAATTAGATTGTATTTTTTTTCTATGTATGTTACGCTATTTGTAAATCGACATTGTCGATTCTTTTTTTTTTGTTAGAAAGAAGTTAGTGACAGACAAAAAGTTTTTTAAGAAAATTTTCCACCTCTAAGTGGTGGTTTTGCGCACTTTCCGGTAACCAATTTCAATAAAACTTGGCAAATACATGTAATTACACGAACTTTTCAGGTCGGTTTTTTTAGTACTCTGTACTGAGATTATTGTCTCTTATAATCCTAGGCCAAAACAACAAAATACACGATTTAAAAAAGTCCTGAAACAACAATGTTGACTTAAGAAGGGAAAGGTACTTGCGGTTTAAAAGGCTTTGCTAACGCCATTACGAAAAAGACTAGCCATTTAGTTTTATATAGAAGGGTATAATAGTACTCTAGTGTAATAAAAATTCGCAATATCTAAAGCTTGTCGGTTTCCCTAGCCGTGTTCCTCATTCCCGGGTCTAACGTAAATATTTGAATACTCCCACGGAAGCAGGGCATGTCTGTCACGGAATCAGTGTCGTAGTCAGGGAGAAATACATTTATTTTTATTGTATAACCGATATAAAGGGATCCCTGATATACTGAATGCTCCTGGAAAGCGGAAAATATGTTCGAGTGACAAAGATATCAGTAAGTATTATATCTAGGGTCGGCGGACTAAAGCACTTAAGTCAAAAAAGTGCATCATTTGTTAATATATAGTTATATATTATTTTGTATTGTTTATAGTGTTGAAAGATGTAAAGAGAATGATAAATTTGAAAAAGACGCCCCTAGAATAAAGTTACAAATTTATGAAGTAACAAATGAATTTGACTTATGTGCTTTAGTCCCCCGACCCAAAATATATAAAAAATTCATCGCCACCTTTGAGAATTTTCTGGTTTAGAAAAGTGTTAATGTAATGTGCTGTACAACCACCCCAATTGCCTGGTTTCTAACTAGCGAATTTCCTGTACTATGAGTACCAGAGCAACGGAATTATGGGATACTTCCCAGAACACCCAGACCAGAACCAATTTAGAAAAGTTTATTTCCCAAATTGGTTCCACCGGGAATCGCACCCGGAACCTCCGCATTAGTATTAATCGTCGTATATATGAGGCTAACAAATGAAACTGAGTCAGCTAAGCATGAGTATGAAAACAAAGATTTTTTGCTGAAATGGTTTATTATTATGAGTAATATTTGTTGTGTTAATTGTTGGTTGATTGTTACATGGACATAACTTACACAACACGTAACATGAAATTCTATATAGAACTATGCAAATAACTTATTTCCGTCAAATTGTAAGTTACGCCCATTTCTGCTAAAGGGGACATTATGGTCGAACCTTTTTGTTACGTACATTCTATATTTTATTACGGGTACACTGTACCGTTTTGGAGATTGGAACCAGTACAAAAGAAGATCCCGACGACCTACGATAATTCAATACAATAACAGGAAAGGGGTTCTCCATTGTGGTCACAGCTCGGGTCTTTGCCACTTTTCTGTGACAAGATGGTGTAAGACTCGTTTCCACGCCCAGTGTACACGGCAGGACGGAATTTGGATAATGCATTAGTTGATGTTGTAATAGTTAATATCGCTCTCTTAGATTTAGTGTCACCTTTTAATGCCATGTACCTTTCCAAAAAGTTTCGGTTGACAGTTTTGACGTTAAAGATTTGTAGACACATTATTAGTTCTCTGTTTGTGGTCATTAGAGGCGCTGTACAAGCATTGCTACCCACAACTATCAATGTGAACTTATGGTAGAGGCAATGGAGCTCTGCTTATGTTTTTGTTCGACTTCCTGAAACGTATCCTTCAGTTTTGGTCATTTGATTTTCAACTATTTTTAAGACATGTCTGCTATTCAGTACCACCCCTTTGGTTCGTGGGTACAGATCCGGATTGTTGCGAATATCCACATCCTCTTCAGCATCCGCATTCATCGATGCTGATAGTCACTGCGGATATTCGAGTCGTACTATAATTTACAAAACTTCCAGACACAGACTGTGAGCTAAAAAGTAGCTCGGCTGTTATTTTTTAAATATAATTTTGAAAAAATCCTGAACAATTAAATTAGGCAGATTGTTTTCATGCCGATAAATTCTTTTATTTAGAAAGTCACAAAATCATTGATATATTATTGTATTTATCAAGTTCTTAGGTTTTCGCGATTGTTACACATAGGAAATGAAACTATTTTTCCGGATTTAAATCGCGTATATTTGTTTTTTCAAACAAACCGACGTTTCGGGCCCTTTACAGGTCCCATGGTCACGGTTGAATATACGCGATTTAAATCCGGAAAAATAGTTTCATTTCCTATATTATTGTATTACCAAAGAAATAGATAGTTTTTTCATGTGGATAGATTCAGTGAGGATGCACATTTTGCGCGTTTTTTTAATACATTAAATCAGCGTCCGCATCAGCATCCACAGATGCTAAGGTCAAAAAATCAGCAACAACTCTAGTCATAGATGAGGAGAAGTGGCGACCAGAATTACATTTTACACTTTTTTACACTTTTTTTACACTTTTATATGACCCTATACTATTTTTTTTATAACATCAAGTGACGGAACAAACAGTCGTGCGCCTGATGGTAAGCTACACGCCATAACAGTCACAGTGCTACACAGAGCTTTAAATTGCAAAGATCTGAGACATA
This sequence comes from Hyposmocoma kahamanoa, assembly GCF_003589595.1. Lineage (NCBI taxonomy): Eukaryota > Metazoa > Arthropoda > Insecta > Lepidoptera > Cosmopterigidae > Hyposmocoma > Hyposmocoma kahamanoa. The sequence goes on from NW_020653850.1 coordinate 4,320,161, forward strand.
AGTTGACAAGTCCCATATGTGCCTGTAATTTAACCAGCACCCTTACCCTTCAAAACCCGAACACAGTAATGCTGACATTACTGATTGGCGACAGAAATAGAAAAGGTGGCAATACTAACCTGGACGAACTCTTTCATATGAACTCTACTGCTGCTAAAAATTATTTACATTACATACATGAAACAATGAAATCACTTGACTATAAGTGCTTAACCAATTGTCACAGGTCATTTGACAATGGTCGTAGAATAGAAATCTTTTTAGCATTTGACATTTAGGTGTTTGTCTTGTTCGCAGATTGAATGCCGTAATCAAATAGGCTTCAGGAAAATGCTCGTAGATTGATTTTGTACGTGATGGGCATTTCTTTATAATTCCCTATTTATGTTCTAGGCATTTTTATTCGTGCCTAACCGATAAGGTGATTGGTTATTCGATTATCGGTGATTAGTGATTGGTAGTTTGAATGATTATTACAACAATAATGTATACAGTCACCCTTGTTGTATTAAAGTCAGACATAAAAAAATAAACCTAATGTAAAGGGTTCATTCTCATAGGGTGTGTAGTAAGTAAATTTAGTTTTCTTCTTCTTCTTATCTTATTGATGGCATACACTATGATGCTTGCCATCGTGATGAAAGGATTTGCCAATAGGTTTAAAATGTTTGCTGATGGTTACCCAGGTAGCACCAGACGTACAGGAATGCTACGCCGTGCAGGGAGGCTCTTTTCGTGCACCCCGTATTGGTAACTAAAGTTACAAAAATAATTTTAAAAGCATAAACTCCCACGAACTTGGAGTAGGATTTCAGAATAAAGATCCAAGTACAGCCCTGTCCTCACGGACATACGTCACGACGTATATACAAACGTCAAGCGAGGGGAGGAATTTTAACGGAAATTTAAAATCAGAATATCGCGTGTAAAATTGCGTATTTACACGTAACTCGATCCCGAGTGCTGTAAACGGATTTCATTTTGCGTCGTTTATATACAACCTTATTTTATTGACAGTAAGATTTAATATACCTACCATTAATGATAACATTTTTTACGTTGAGAATACGTTTAGAAGCTGTTTAGAATTTCACATGAGACGAAATGCCATAAGTCGCGATGTAGCGTCCTGTACACAGAAGAACAACCAAGAGGGTACACATATTTTAAAAAGTGTGATTTAGAAAAATAAGTAACTTCTTTCTGTCTGAACCCATACCTAAGCACAATGAATGTAGCAATAATTTTAACTAATGAATACAATCATTTTATGATTGTTTCCATTAAAAAGTATGATTGATACAGTTAAAACCGTTTGTTAATTTAATTAAAAACTGACTTTTTTTTTAAATTGAATCAATAACACTTTTTAATGGAATTAAGCACAATATGAATGAATTCATTATTTAAAACTGTTGCTACAATAATTGTGCTTAGGTACAGCACACCACTAAGGCAAACGACTTACCATCTCACTGCCACTAGGTGTGCCTTGTGGAATGAGAAAAATCTCCACGTTAACTTCCAGACAGGTCGCTGCAGAAATAAGATATAGTCTCGTCGATAATGTATTTACCACAGACCACATAAATAGCAGTAATTTACTTTGAATACATTACACCTATATTAGATATTACAGACATTAGTGATGTCGCCTCCAATGTATCTGTTTGAGATGACCAAGTTAATTACACTTGCGTTATTGACATGTAATCTAATGTAAACAACCAAATGCAATTTCCCCTAATGCAATTCGAGGACGCTTTAGATAATGGATTCTGGAGAACGTTGTTATAAGATGGTGTTGGTAAATTCACGTGAGTTTAGTAGTAGTAGTCAGCAAGAGACGTGTATCTGCTAATGGAAGACGCTGAAATTAATTCGCATTCAGATAGGTCAATGCGCAGACAATATGTCGACCTTGGAAAGCGATAATGCTGTATCCCGCAAAACCTGCGAAAATGCTTTTTTGCATATTCTTGTTCAGTTTTTTTTCTTCTTCGATTGGTCTGGGTCTCATGTCTCTAAAATGAAAAATAAACTCTGGACAGCATAATTTTTTTGACGCTTTTTTCTGATTAAGGAATTTTAAAACGATTAAACCCACAAAAATCCGGTGTTTTTTTGCGAAATGTGCGTTACAAGAGCACGTAATTAGATTTTTCTTTGCCTATGGTTACAGCATTTTAGCATTCCCTAATATTAAAATTGTACCACTTACAGCACTTACGTGGGTATTGTTAAGTACGAACAATGTGATTTACAGCGCGTTACGATGTTTGAAAATAAATATAAACAAGTACAGAACTTCTCCATACGTCATTTTATCCTTCCCTCACTTCATGACACTGCGACTTACAGCAATCTTTAGAGACTGCGCATGCAGCAGTGATGATAGTTGTGTGCGTTGTCCGAGATTTTTTATAGCATAATCGGAAGTATTTTTTCAATTATTAATGAAAATATTATATTTAATCTAATTTATTTATTCAGACCATAAAAGGCAGAAATTAAAGAAGGAAGGAATTAGGATTGGTAAACACGATGCATTTAACTTTCTTACTTGAATAAGTGAGAAAGTTAAATTATAGTGAAATTAAACCAATCACCATGATAACGCATACATATAACGCATACACTCGACATAGCCCCGCACTAGGGAAACCCTGTGTCACGGGTGCCATGGACACACACATAGACAACCACAAATTACACCCAAACTCACGAGAGAAATACATGTAGGCCATACAAATATTTCTCCCGGCCCGGGAATCGAACCTGGGACCTCTGCGTGGCAGTCCGGTATGGTAACCGTTCGGCCACGGAGGCAGTTATGATTAAAGTGATTTTATTCCACTGAAAAATCCTACTAAGTTACAAGTTATTGTGATTTATGTAGGTACCTACGTTAATATGTTTAGGTGATTATTGTTCACTAAGTCACTAAAACGGATTTAGATATAATTTTGCAAACAAACCATTTTCTGGATACATATGTACATATATTTCTCGCTACATCTCCCATCGAGGCAGGCAGACACTACAGCGTTAACACAAGAAATGTTTATACCTGTAGTGCATTTCCGTCTTTTTATTAATTTTTTTCTCACTCCACATGACAGTAACCTACATGGATTTATTCAGTTTGAATGACTGCTATAGGTATGGTAAGTCATTCATACTACAAAATTTAATTGTAGAATATATTGTACACACGCTAACAAATATAAAAACACAAATAATGTCACAAAAAAGAAGAAAATGGCTAGGTGAGTTAAAAGAGTAGAAAGACATAATTTTCAGTCGACGAATGCTATGCTACTAGATCATAACAATCTAAGATTGAAATTTTAAACAACAAATTGCTATCAAACGGTTGTAATAAATTGAAATCTGATCCAATGTGCAACAATCTTCCATCGGGAATAATTCAACCAGATTTAACGCCACACACTGCATTAAGAGGCTCCGTGAAGTGTCACCAAAAGATATGCAACACTCCAAGCTCAAAACTAGTCAGATACAAAAGTTTGTGATCTGAAGCCCATGTTTAGAAACCCTGAGAAAAATTTATTCAAAGTACCTACTGAAATGATCTTAGAAATGTGTACTTTCAAAAAGGCCAATACTGCAGAAGCGGGCTGCAGGTCCCGGACGTAAGCTGCAAATGACCAGTTATCACCCAAAAATGTCGATGATGTACAACCGGGTTGCTGTTCATGGAATATTATGACAAAGAATTACGACGCTATTTAGAAGGTTTAATATCAATTTTTTTTTTTGAAGTCTGCTTAATGGATGAATATTATGGTTTTAATTTAAATTATAATCATGATAAAATGTTTCTATATCGAGGAATAGGGGTTGTTTAATTATTATTGAATTTATACTAACACGTAATCATTTTAAATCAAACATGTAGATCATCCTTTTCCTTGTAGGTACTAGGCAATAAACTAAAATAGAAAATATAAAAACGGAAAATAAAAAACTAGTAATCAAAAGTAAGATTAGTTGTTGATTATTGTTTTATGGAATTTAAGGAATTTATTATTCATTAGTTCTAAGAACGATGTAATATGGCACACAAAGTGTCAATGATTTTATTTTATTGTGTTAAATCTCCAATTATAATTCGATTTGTTTCATTATACTCATTGTGACCAAAGTCTTTTTCACAAAGAGTGGTTCTTTTTAATAATAAACATTTTAAAAACCATGTAAATTGCATGTGATTTGCACTAACACCATTTTAATGTTACCTGCTTTGGTTTACAAAATACTCTTACAGCAGTATTGAATTTCGTACATCTTCAAGAAGCTAACAATTAAAGACCAAAAATGCGCTAAGGAGTGCTAATTTATGTACATCACTCTTAGAGCATCTTAAAGCTACAGCCTTAGAATAATAACGCATAGAAACCTAGTCCGCACACGCTAAGTGAAGCAAATTGAAGCGCGCCCAATGGGCCTAAACGAGCGCGCGGGCCTTCAGTGCTCAAGGTCAACTTGTACCGCGAACAGATCAAGAATTTTAGCTAAAAATGACGAAATGTGCGGTAAATGAGTGTAAAAATACGTCAGACGAACATAAAATAGATACTAACATCACATTCCACAAGGAAGTAACGCGTTTCAACTTGTATTTTTATATAAATATTCACTAAAACGGAAAATTAACCTACTACTAAAACTAGCCTGTATGAATTTGATTTTTGCCTCACTTATGACTGTTCATTTGATATGAAACTATCATTCTATGTGTTATTATTCTAAGGCTACAGCATGTTTTGGGGTTAAAATCTGAAAATCAAATTGTCGTAACCCACATAATCGTCATTAGGAGTAGGAATGTTAGAAATCCGAGTTTATTGTTAAGAAGTCCTAGTTTTTAAAAAAGGAGGAGGTTCTCAATTCGACTGTATGTTTTTTTTTGGTATGTATGTTACGCGATAACTGCGGTATTTGTGAACCAATTTTCATGATTGTTTTTTTATTGAAAAGTGGGTACTTCCAGAGTGGTCCCATTTTGAAGAAAATCATCCACCTCTAAGGGTGGCTGTTCACGCATGAAGATTCATTTTTATAAATTTTACTACGGAGCAATTATTTTAATGGTTGATTTTGCTATTTGTCCAATGCAAGGCATTTTTCTCTCCATATACTTTGAGTAGTGAGAACCGATTTTTATTATGTCCAGTGTCAAGTCCTGTATAGTGGCGAATTTAAGGATATTTCAATAAAACTTAGCAAAGGTAATTCCACTGATATTATTATAGGTTCATTTGATAAATTTGACACAAGAAACTCGAACCGTTACAGAGTTATGATTTTTTTTTCGTTTTTGCAATTTTTGTTTTGGCTCCAGGGAAAACTTGAGTTTTTGAATGTTACAGCATTATCGCTTTCCAGCGACGATGTATAAATGGGAGTTCTGAAATCACGAAAGTCTTAGAATTGAAAAACCATTACCACCTTCTCAAACTGCAAAGAAAAAACCAAGTACTCCATTTGAAAAGTTTTTATCTTGGGTCCAAATTACAGTTGTCGCAAATTTTGTTATACCTTATGCATTCAGATTTAGATTTAAAGGAATGACTGTACACAATATTAATACTTGAAATTTAGTAGTTTCGTAGGAAAATTAGATACACGCTTGGCCACTTGACGTTGAACGATGCATTTGTTTAAAAAATGCCTATTCACTTTAACCTTAAATAAATAATATTTCATTGTGAAGGGCGATAAACAAGAAATTATCAACGATAGGCTTTAATGGCTGGAGGTTTGTAATTTTCACCGCCCGTGCTACATACAATATTTTACATCACATTTGCGTGGAAATAGATATAACGATAATTTATTTATAATTTTTTTTTTCTAAATAAACGGCTTGTGAGACTACTTAGTCTCAATTCTGCCAATGTCCGTTTTCTAGTTTCATAAACGTTATGAAGGGTGTGTTAGAATTTTGTTCGGTGAACGATAATTAATTTCTTGTGTGAATAAATATCGCTTCACAACACAACGTTTACGGATTTTGTAAATAACGGATTTTCGTTTCTTTTTTAAAACAGATTGCCAACTAACTAAAATGTTATAAAAGCATAGCTGCATACAGCCACAATGTATTAGATATAAAATAAATAATGCCCAAGTTTTTAAATTCTGTAGAATTTGAATTCACAAAATAGTATATTTTAGTAATATTTTAAATTTAGTAAAATATGGTTAAATTGTAAATGCTTAATTTTTTATATATTTCAAGTTTATGCGAAAAATACGTTTAATAAAATAAAAATTTTTGCTTAATCTTTACGTAATAAATCCGTAGGGCGATAATGTAATGAAAAAGCCCGTGTGCATAATTTATGACATTACGGTCGACTTTGACTGTAAATATAAACCTTACCAATTTTTCTATATGTTTGTTATAGATCCTTTGTATTACATTTTTTCGACTTTTACCGCCATAAGCGACAGCTGTGAGAGACTTATGAAGCTTCCTAAATTGGACTTTTCAGGAAACACAGATATCCCATTCTTTTGCATTAGGAATAAGCAAGCAAAGTGCTTCTCGCGAGTGGGTGGTATATTAAAGACATAAAGATAGATGGATTGCTCTATATATTCTCGTCGACACATATTTTATTCCGACTGCGGTACTTACATGCAATACTGATATGCCATTCGTTTCCAAACACTTGCACGAGGTATGACCTCGTCGCTGTCACAAATAATGCAATCAACTTAGGAACATCAGCACCTTTAAAACCAAAACACAGTTTTGCTGACATTACTGATTGGCGGCAGAAATAGGTAAGGTGGTACTTCCTTGGACGAATTCTTTCACAAGGAACTCTACTGCTACTAAATAAAGAATTATTTATGCACAGAGGTGCAGGATGGGTGGGGGTGGTCGCGGAGGACGTTTGCACGTTTGAACTTATGACCAAATACAAATCTAAAAAGTATCATATAGTCCGATAAAAAACTTAAAAGTTTATTTATTTACACACATATCATAAACTCTCTATAATGTGTTCAAAAACCGCAAATTACGACCAGCATCAAGGTAAACTGTTTTGTTAGAACAAATTTCTTAAGTGTGAAAATGTTATTGCTTCATAATAACATCGAATTCGATGTTATTATTACATTCTAATTTCGAACATCTGTGAAAAACAAAACAATTTGATTTGACCTCAATTCTAATATCAGTCGACATGAAGTTTTATTCGAAATGAAATGTCAATAGCAAACAATTTTGACAATTTCGCACGTTACTTGTTATCGAACGATATGATAGTTGGGGCCGATTTTAGTTCGTCTATGAAAATAAAAAATACGGTTGTGTGACGTGCGTGAGAAAAGTTTTTATTTGCCGCCATTTCGCCAGGCGTTACATGCGTTTTGTGAACACATCACAGAGAGCTTATAACATGTGTGTATATAAAGCAGTGGATGTAACTGTTCATAATTAGGCATTAAAATAATCGTTAGATGTTTTTGTGAAACCCGCCTGTCGGCTCGTTTAAACCTACACTAATATTTTAATGCCTTTCACTAGGTAACAGTCACAGGAATTACTATTTTGGTAAATTAATTATGTTTTGTAAAAAGTCATGGAACAAAAGTTTTTGTTTATTGATGTCAGTAATATAGTCTTGTGAGGTTGTTAGTATTTTACAAATAACCCTGTATGCACCTTTATTAACCTTAATGGCCCAATGGCTTGCGATAAGGGCACGGGATGATCAATACGGGAAATGCATTTTCCTAAATTGGTCTGGATTTTCTGAGTAGTGTTGTGAATCGCGAATTAATTCAAATCGATTAACGTAATCGAGTAACATCTTTTATAAAAACTATCACGACTGTAGATTAAGATACGTATGACAGCCAACGCACTCGCGCGCAGGGCGATTTGGATACTATCGAAGCAATGGCGGCCGTTGGACAGTATATTTATTATTTTACTTGATATCGTTACATTTTGCCCTTCTACTATTCTATTATGTGAATGAACAGTGTGTATGATGAACAAGACTCACCGTGAGTTATTCAGCTAATCAGAAATCAGAATCAGTTATCAGTCCTCGCGGCTCGTAAGAGTCTATTCAGTATAGACTCGGGAGGTATTTACCCCGTTTGAGTTAGTTAATACTATCAAATCAGTTAGTTGCATAACATTACGTGACAGGGTGTTCACCCATGCAAATCAGTTTGAAGATGCATTTATGCACTTTATGTGCAGGTATATACGTTGTTTTTATCAGTTTAATCGCCATTCTTTAGGTCATTAGTGAATCGGCGACAGGTGGTGCCTGGTTTCTTTTTTTGCCAGTGCCATAGTATAAAAAATATCCAAGTTTCTGTCTAGGTAATTATTGTGGTTGTATGGCACATTTTGTTATTGTTAAGTGGGACATTATGTACGCTAGAATACATTACGCCAGCAGTTAACTTCATTATAATATTCGAAGAGTGTTATGAAGCTTTTCATTTACTCCAAAGTTAGCTCCGCTTTCATGTGGTCTACTCAACGATATTAAAGCGCTATATTACAACAACTATATATTATGAAAGTCCTCGCCAAAACGAATAATATGGGGCAAAGTTAAGGTAAAATTCAAGGTGGCTTCTGTACAAGAACTTCCTTTCATCTGTCTGCCTTTTCCGTCGTCAGATTAGATGTGGGTCACCATTATATTTTACTTTCATTGGAATCATATCTAGGTGTCAGGTTTTATTGAAATCGAATAACGGAGAGTGGGTTAAATTCCATAAACTGAATTCATCTCCTAATTTGCTACCATTAAAGGTGAAATATCATCAAATTTGAATGCTCAGATCCATAGAGGCTCCTAATTATCAACATAAAAAAGAATCATCAAAATCAATTCACAAATGTTGGTGTAATCGTGTAACAATCATAAAAAAAGAAAGTACGGTCGAATTGAGAACCTACTTATTTGAAGTTGGTCAAAAAGAAATCTCACTATGTTATTTATTCAAAAAAAAAACGAAAGTACTAGAACGGAAATGAACAGAGACCTATCAAGTGTCGCAACAGTATGTGTTGTGACCCACATCGATGAGTTGTTCACTGTCGTGGCTTTCAGCTGACAACTTGACAGTTAAAATGAAGTCAGAGATGTAGTTATTTGAGTTAACACTCAGCTTTGTTTACATTTTTTAAATAATAATAATTTAATTATTTATTTAGGCATGAATCCCATTACATTACACATTCATATAATAGTCATGAGAATTTAAAAATAAAATGCAAGTTACAATAAAAATAAATTAATAATGAATTATTACGAGCGTGTTGATGTGTTGAAGAAGATATAGTGACAAAGATAAGAACAGTAATTTTCAGATAAGTTTTTTGTACTCAATTTTGGTGGCAATTTTTATTATTTAATTACTCGAATACTTTATCGTGAAATATTAAAGAATATGTCAGGTTACCACACTCGATTATTAAATAATACTTCATTATGATATTGTATAAATATTTAAATAAAAGGAAATTGTCACCAAAATTGAGTACAAAAAACTTACCTAAAAATTACTAAGAAATGCTTAGATGGTTCGGACATGTAGAGAGAAAGAATGATAGAAGATTGTCAAAATAGATTTATAAGGCGAATGTGAGCGGGCAAGTTGGTAACGGTCGGCCAAGGCGAACTTACCACTTCCAAAAGAATGGCTAGGTTAAGAGTACGGCTGACACATAACAAAACCTAGTAAGAGCTTTAGACAAAATTTTACAGGAAAGTCTAAAAACACAAATCAAAATCACCCTTAAACTTTAATGTAAAAAGTATTAGGTAATGTACCAATCAACACACACATACATATTACATACATACATCACAACATACATGAAACTTTTAACTACTTTAAAACCTAATAAGTGTCAAAAACCTGGGCGCCTACCATAACCTTTCAAAAACAATCTTATTTCAATGTAAGCATAAAGTAAGCTTATTATAATATTAATCATATTCGTACCATGAGAAACCTGTCAACCAAGTAATGTATAATTGCTAAAGTGATTGAAAGAACGAATGATTTCCAAATATTGTCTATTCCTTAATAAAAATAGGAAAGAAATAACGCTATATGAACTATATAATGCCATCTCTTTCTTTTTTGATGTTCCGAATCGTCTTATCGTAGTATAATGTTTAACTACTTAATGTTATTTACATTCTGGGGAAAATTAACTGTTAAAAAAAGAAAAGTACGTAATAATAAAATCTGTTAAAATTACGTTGTTTCCAATTATTTTTCCGCATTTTCATGAATAAAAATAAATAAAACAACCTGTGTCTTGATAGTTACGTTGTGAATTCGGAATTATAGTCTAGTGTCAACTGTTAGTGTCGCCAAGGAGCATATAGATGTCGCTGATCTCGCACACGGCGCATGAAACGCCTCACTTGTATTACATTTCGAGAGCTGCCTATTAAGGAGAATAATCACTTATTGCAAACATCCGTTACACAACACAACACAAAAAACATTAACGTCTGTTAAAACCCCAGTCGCTTCTGTGCCAATTGCCAGAATGGTGGCTTTTAAGCTTCATTCATCTAATATCTTTTTGTTTTGAAGAAACACATTAGCATTATTAGATAGGTCGAATGTGATGCCTATTTTGTATTTATTAATTGGCCTCAGATGCAGTATCCCAGTAACACAAAGTTTTCGTATCGCATTAGAATTAGCAAGCCTGTCTTTGTCGGTGAAAAGTTTGTTTTCATCTTGATGAGATAAGAAGACTATGTACTCAGTTTTTTTTGCCATTTTCAAGATACTTCCTAGAGTACCTTAAACGTCTGATACTTCCTGGTGGTATCCTCGTCAGAATCCGATGAAGTCTTCATTGTTGGTGATGATCGCTCGTCAGAAGATTCGGCTTTTTCTTTTTTTTTCGTTTTTAACGCCTCCCATCTTCAATTCCCACTATAAATTTGTCTTCACCACTAACTATATTTACATAGAAATATGCAATATTTGAATAAACGAAAAATAAAACCAAAATTGCCGCCTTTCACATGCAAAGGTATCCGCGGTTTTTTTCCCGGTACTGTAAATATTAAGTATAAATAAAAATAATCACATTATTCGCAATCAAATCCACTCAGTATTTTATAATTTTCAAATTGTTTTTTCTCAATTCCACAATTTTGAGTTACGATTTTACGATTTTGAGGTTTACGCATGCGTTTTAAAAGACTGGGGTTGAATTTTGACAAACATACAAATCTCGTATATTATTATTAAACTGCTTTTAAGCCCCTGACTCGATATGGACAGTTGTAAAATTGTTAATAAATAACGCAGTTTTATCTTTTTCAAGTTGCAACCCAATTATGCATGTATTGTAAAGTAGCTGGATGCCGTAAAAAGGAAATGTAGAAAGCGAATTCACCACATTCAAATAAACGAAATCTCTGTGTTATAAATTCAAAGCTGCACTTAAAATATCCATCTTGTGAACACATGTGCTTGCTAAGTTTTCGCTTGGCAGACAATGCTGGCAGACAGGCACTCAGCTGCGCCAATGTTGCAATGGTTTCAACTATACACCCAATAGATAATAAAATATAAATTTTTGAACTCGGTGCCAAGTATTATGGTTTTATTTTTGTAACTTTCTGATGTTCCGATTTTTCGTAGAGAATGTGTTTTCATTTTTAAGGTTATTGAATATCGCGATGATTTAATACATTCTTTTTTTGCATTAATTGTGCTTAATTTAAGAAATTATTTAGGAAATTAAACTATTTTTCCGGGTTGAAATCACGTATATTTGTTTTTTCAAACAAACCGACGTTTCGGGCCCTTTACAGGTCCCATGGTCACGGTTGACTGAGGTGGTACAGTCTTCAACCAGTTATGTCTAATATTAATGCAAACCACCCTATTTTTTCACTATAGTTACAACAGTTATTAATTAAATACCTTATTTTTAATTTTACAAAGAAAACATTCCAATTTACGCTACATTAAGTTTTACAAATTATTTTATTGAATGATTTTTTTATTAAGTTTAATTTATTATTAATTAATAACAAGATTTTAGACAAATAACAGAAATTAGAAAAAACTAAAACATATTAATTACTACTGCAGCCTTATGTCTGTTTGGGATTTTTCATTACAGGAAATACTGGATCCCAAACTGGTCGTACGGAGAAACCATCTTCCCTGTTGAAATTAGGATGTTTTTTAATTTCAATGGCCTCTCGCAGCATCCTGGGTAGATAACGGACTTCTTTTGCAAGGACCTGGGGTTTGTTAAACTTCATTGAATGTGTA
>NW_020653850.1:4337499-4351005 GCF_003589595.1 Hyposmocoma kahamanoa
TCCCACAATGCCGCAAGGTAAACATTGAAAGCCTCAAACAAAGGGGTATAAAGCTCAAAACTAAACGACTTTTCCGCCCTATCCATTTTTACACGGATTCAAATGAAACAATGGGTATAGCTGAAGATTGAAGTGGATATTTTGCAGATATATCGCAGTGTCAAGATGAAACCGCGGGCTGACGGCTGAAATAGCTGAATAGTTTCGCCGCCTTTGCTTTGGTGCAAGATTGGAGAGTCGGCGATGAGGTCAATGACTTTTCAATACTACCTTCCTTCTCATAACTAACGTATTTGCTTTTCGGTAACTTTCGAGATATTGGCACCTAAAGTTTAGTTTTTTCTAGTAAAAAAATATAATTTACGCTGAACAATAAAACTGAAACTAAGTAAGATATAAAAAAATCGGTTAGATGCATTTGTAGATCTAGTTTCTGCGATACTACTAACTTAATAACTCACTGTTAGGTAATGTACAAACGATGATTTTCAATTGTAAGATCGACAGTTGAAACCCTGGTAGGGGATACCTACTACCTAGTACCTCGCTCACATTGAAACCCTCAATCAAAACGTATGAAGTTTCCAACACGCATTGGGTTAGTGTGGTGCACTTGTAGTGCCACTCAGAGCTTTAAATCACAAAAATCTGAGGGTCACAACGTAAGTTAATAAATTCTTTGTACCTGTAATTTCACCAGCACCCTTCAAAACTGGGACGCAATAATGCTAACATTACTAACAGTAATGGTTAATGTGGACCTGGACGAATTTTTTCACAAGGAGCTCTACCGTTACTAAGATAAAATCTTAACCTTCCAGTGGTCGCGCGCGGTCTCTGAGACCGCAGCTACCTTATTTTAGTCATTTTACAAAAACTACAAACTATAAAAGGTTGCGCGACCGTGATATCCTCGAGGGGGTGAGGCACTTTCCTTTAGTAGCCCTGTGACATACGTTGCAAGCGCACATGCGTCTTTATTTGTGTTTGCGGTCTCAGATTCCGCGCGCGACCGGTCGGGTTCCGGAAAAATTCGTGGAATGAAATTGAAACCTGGGTGAGTATTTCATGTTATTTGTACTATATTACTTACAAAATACATTATTTTGTGTAATATTAAATTTCATTATTAATATCAATCAATTCAATCAATTATTAATTAATAATAATAATAATAATTAATGAATAAATTATAAAAATATGTTATACAAATTAATTAATAATAATTCATAGTTTAATTAAATAATTAAATTATTTATTATTTCACTATTTGTTGTAGACACAACATGAGTTACGAAGAATCAGAACGGCTTGTAGAGGAAGCGGAACCAGAAGATGAAGATTTTGATGAACTCAAACCATTGCTACCATTGACTTACAAATAAATGGACGACGGGTCTAATACAAAAACCACGAAAAAAATGTCCCAAGTCAACCTATTCGAAATTTAAATTGTTATGTCATCGCAGTATCGCGCTGTCCGTAGAACAAATGAAGACTAAAGCGGAGTGTCGCGCTCTGTATACGATTTTAGCGCCTTACAAGTGCGGACACTTTTTAGCGCGGACCCGACGTCCATATAATTGTAAGTCAATGATTGCTATTGATAATGAGTAGGTTATCGTATTACCTGCTCCTAAAAAAGTTATAAGTTTTTTTATTTTGTTTCCTTTTTTATTTTATAAGAATTGAGATAGTACGTAGAACGTCATGAAAAAAACATTCAAAAATAATTGTGATTTTAGAGTTCCTACAATATTGTGCAATTGATGACAATATTGGTTGATCTCAATAATAATCTACTATAGTGTGCTTATGAACGGTTATGATAGAAAATTTCATCTTGTTTTGTTATTTTGTTGATTTTTAACGTTGTTTGTGTCATATAACTAAAATTTTGACTTTTTTCTAGACTGTTCAAGTAATAAGTAGAAAATTAATAAAATAATAAGTAAATAACGTCTTTTTAATTTCGTTTATATAGATAAATGGCTTTTTTTATCATATGCTACACAACGTCTTGAAAATATTCATTAATCTTCTCAAACTCAACGCGTAAAGTTGCGGTCTCACAGACCTCACGCGACTGCTTATGTTCGGCGCAAGGGTGCGACCACTGGATGGTTAATATCAACATGTTTCCCCACTTATATAAGCAGCGGTAACGCTTGTCACTTTATTGAGGAAGCCCAGCGCTTCGTTGAATAATTAATACGTACTGGATTTATTTAGGGCGGCCGTATTTATATAAATGGCTGTTTCCGATCACGGACCGGATATGACAGTGGGCCGCCATTTCCCCATATCTGGTCTAGATTATGATTATTAACAGAAAGATCGAACACTTTTAGAAAAAAAATCCTTTGATCCGGCCGGATTCGAACCGATGCCAACTAAGCCACGGAAAAACCAGCGGACCTCACGAATTTTTCTAAATGCTTTTTGTCGGATCTTTGTATTTGGTTTTCAACGACTTTTTTAGCCGTAGCGCCAACTATGAGAAATCTATGACTGCTAGCCCTGACTGGAGATGTCACTTTTAATTAAATTTTTATTGAATTGATATTCAATTTTTTTTTGTGAAATTATTATCTAGTTCTTAGATAATATCTATGGCCGGGATAATGGGTTGCCGATGATGATGGCTTTATTATATATTTCTTTTTAGAAATATTTGGCAACATTACTTACGTTGCTCCGATCCCAAAGTAAGTAAGCACTTGTGTTATGGAAATCAGAAACAACGACGGGACAACAAACATCCAGATCCGAGATAATGCAGAAAAGTTTTCTACTTTAACTCGGCAGGGGATTCATTCCGAGACCTCAGGGATGGCCACACCATGAAAACCGTTCGAAAGCGAAAGCCGTTCGACCACAGAGGATCGTCAAATTTATTAAAGTCGTACAAGAGCTTATCATATATTAAATGCTCAAATCCTAAGGTTAGAGCTTTATTAGGCTTTAT
Organism: Hyposmocoma kahamanoa; assembly: GCF_003589595.1. Classification (NCBI taxonomy): domain Eukaryota; kingdom Metazoa; phylum Arthropoda; class Insecta; order Lepidoptera; family Cosmopterigidae; genus Hyposmocoma; species Hyposmocoma kahamanoa. The sequence continues at coordinate 4,340,468 of NW_020653850.1, forward strand.
TTACATGGCTCTATTTACAATGGTGAATTTTCCTAACTTTACATAATGAATACTATAACAAATTGTTTAACGCACAAACTAGATACGAGCCAAAAAACAATTCTTGCAATACAAAAATTCGCTTTACATTGAACCTTCAATGGAAAAAATTGGGTCCACGCCATGGGCTGCCCAAAAAGCTGGTAGCGTCCCCTTGGGTCTTCCAATAGAGTTACTTTTGTTAATACAGTTATTCTTTATCTTATTGACACTTATTATAACGTGATAATTTTTATCAAATGCAAATTAGATCAAATGCAATTTTTAACCGACCTCAAAAAAGGAGGACGATCTCAACTGTCTCCGTGGCCGAACGGTTACTATGAATGCCACGCAGAACTCCCAGGTTCGATTCCCGTGCCGGGAGAAATATTTGTATGGCCTACATTTATTTCTCTCGTGAGTTTGGATGTAATTTGTGGTTGTCTGTGTGTATGTCCATGGCACCCGCGACTCAGGGTTTCCCTAGTGCGGGGCTACGTGGAGTATGTGTGTTATTATTATTATAATTCGACTGTATTTTTTTGTGTGTTCACATCAAACTTCGTGGTTATCGGAAAGTGTGCGAAACCGGATTTAACCCTAGTTTGCCACACTTAATGGTGGAATAATTCTTCAAATTGAATAATAATAGTAAAAATCCAATTTATTTGTGAAAGCACAGATTATATAGATACTAACATGAACAAAATTATCCCTTCCTCTCCTTTCCATCAGCGGACCACTCGTGCCGGACTGCGTTGCCACAGTTGGACGGTCAGTTCAATACCGTCCCGCACTAAAAAGTTTGGCAATTCGTTTTTATGCCGAACCATCAAATTGTGGAACCAACTCCCGGCGCATGTATTCCCTCCCCTCTATAACATCGGGTCCTTCAAACGTAGTGTGAAGAAGCATTTGGCCAGACCGGCAAAATGATAGTGACAGAGTGAAGATATTTGTGTTTTCCATCCGTTACTCTCATCTCTGGACTGTATTCGCACTTTCCATCAGGCGCGGTGCAGTCATTTTGCCGAGTCTCAATAAAAAAAAAAAAAAAAAAATAAGTATAGTTTCACTGTGTCCGGCCAAACGTTAAGGCAAACAAATATTGAAGGTATATTACACTTTTACTCATGACTTCGACAGACTAAACCAGGTGTAACATGTTTCTTTCTTTAATAATAGGACATGGCCATGCTCACACTGGTTTAATGAGTCGGTCAGAGTTCAAACGCGATGATAGTTACGTGAGTCAATTTTATTGCTAATTAGATGTCAAAATAATATCGTAATATGAATAACGTCAATAACCATTAAATAACGTTCAATGTCAAAAATTAGACAATGAATTTAGGGATTTATCATTTAAAAATTCGGACACTGTATAGTACATTTTATTAGTAAATAACTTGTTTAATTCTTTTTTAAATAGCACATTAAGGTTTTTCTCAGATTTTAATGCTTTCGGTAAATTGTTGTAAATATTTGGTTTTACACAAAAATACTTTTCTTCGTGAAGGTAGTTTTATAGGATTTCAAACGAAGTTGGTCTCATTGTTTTTGCTTCAGAGTTCGCGTGAACAAATGTGCGTACATTCGGACATACACGGCAGAAAATTTAAATGGGACAAATACCCCTCCCTCAACACACAAACACAACACCCTCATAAGGACAAATAACCGTCTTTCCAACAAAAAAGAATCACCAAAATCGGTTCATAAATCGCGTAATCGCATAACACGCATACAAAAAAAAATACAGTCGAATTGAGAACCTCCTCCTCGTTTGAAGTCGGTTCAAAAACCAACCAGTCTTCAAAAAAAAAAAAACCACTGCAGTGTTTTGGTTTTCACAATAGAACTTGCTCCGCTAAATGTGGCTGTATGTAAACAGAATGTGTACACAAAACTGATTAAAAAATCACAGGCTATTCTTTTTTTCTGTGCATAAGATTCAGTAATAGAACAAATTACTAAAATAAAAAACAAAAAACCAAATAGAAAATAAAATTGAGCGATCGGCGCCGAGTTATCTATACACGTCGTATCTATGCACGTCGCGCCCCGCGACGACACAGACCTGCGCTAACGCATGGTGCCTTAGTTTAATACTTTGTTGTCTGTCAAATATATGAACTTCCGCGTTGACTCCGCCCACTGCCCCCTCACCGTACTTGTTGCTATAGCAACAGCGTCTACTAATCATCGGATGTCAATGTTGTTCACAATTTTTCGGAAAACTTTGAGGCGTACTTATTTATTTGTTAAATATTTAAAAAAAAATACCGAGTATTTTTTATTTCCATTACACAGTTAAAATAGTCAGTGATTTTTTATCACCTGTATATATTACTTGTTTGTGACGTGGAATGAAAAATTTATCAATACCGCTACATCGCGTACCCTACACCTGGTCCTAGAGCGATATCTCTTGAACGCATCTAGTTGATAAATTGCGGCAATACAACGGGAACTGTAAACCACTCCTCAGGCGGGCACAGTAATGATGCAATTTTCTCCGTAATGCTACTTTGCTGTCACAGATTGGTACACAAATAGACATTCGAAAACTACAAGGTCGAGGGTAAAGGGAGATTTCTGGCTAAAATACAGCGTGTTTTAAAAATGTCATATAAATCGTACCACAATAAAACCACGTATGATCAAAAGTGTTTTTATGACATGATGAAGGTTATAAAAAGCATTAATAGTAATAGTTTTAAAATGAGCATTAACAGTTTTTAAGCAAAATATAAATCAACATTATTACGACGACAACTTGCTGCAGAAAACTTGAAGCATGCTTACTGTAAAACTTTGAAAAAAAAAAATAGTAAAATACTTTTGACACAAATCCCTAACATAAATAACTATTGAAATAATAAAAGACATAACGCCCACGCACACATCTACACACAACTAAATACAATGGCGAACCCCATGAACTTGTTTACTTATATTGTTTTTCTTTTCCTTTTTTTAGACATCAATTATTATTATGCCAATAACTATAATTATAATCTTATGTGCATTTGTTATTTTGGATATCGTTACGAGCTAGTTTATAAGAAAAAGATATAAGATTAAAGCCCTCGTGGCAATGACCCCCGCTCAATACCATAAAGGAGTAGGCAGAGGCTGAAAAACAGCGCTGCAGGGAACCATCGCCGTTTCAGCATAAGCTGAGCCTATGCCTTTTGTCTCAATTTACTTTTACTGTTTTGACTTCTTTGCTATGTGTAAATTTGAAAAAAATGTTATTCTGAGACAATAAATGATTTATTTATTTATTTTTATTTAAAAATAATACGATTTACATGGAACAGGGTTATTTGTTAAATAATAACCACCTCTCAATATTATATTACTAAAATCATATACAACAACTTTTATTCCATGACTTTTTACATATTTCATTATTTCGACTCATCCGTAGAACAAAGACCTAGCTGCTTATTCTCAGAATATTGCACATATCCACAGTCAAGAGCGACTGTTGTTCGATTTTATATTTCCGAAACGAAATAATAAATACAAATATCTGAAACACCTTTAGATAAACGGTTTGAATAATGAGATTATGTTCTATCCTCTTTTTACTGTATAATCACATCCGACTCTGTTCTTCGGAAGAGTCGATTTGGCTCTATTTTGGGATATTTTTGCGACCACAGCGATGAACGTATTAACAGAAGTGGCTTATTAGTGTAGCCATAGAGCTACTATTCAACTGCTATTGCATTTTTTTGGTATTCTGCTCTTGGCTCGTGGATGGCACGATGGCGTAGTCCACAACGTAAAGGAATTACATTGAAATTGATGTATAAAGGTGATGAAAAATAAGATATGCACATTTTCTTACTTAGTTATAAATATATAATTAGTAAGGCAAAATCGATTGTTGTGATTGAATGAATACCCACTTTTTGTGTTTATTTTTTATGATACCAGCCCCTGTAGTATGCCTACGCATATTATACGCGACGCGCGCAATAAAATTGGAATAAGCGCGCTCTATTGGCTGCCTCAATGAGATTAGAGAATTTAGATAGCTAATAGCGCGCGCTTACTTCAATTTTATCGCGCGCGTCGCGACTATCATGTCTAGCCATGCTACGGGGGCAGGTAACGGGACGAACAAGTCGTGTGTCAGGTGGTAAGCGACACGCCTATTCATAACAGTTGCAGTGATCTTAAGTCTTCAATCCCATGTGCCTGTAATTTCGCCAGCACCCTTACCGTACCAAACCGGAACGGAGTAATGTTTATATTACTGTTTGGCAGCAGAAATAGCTAAGGTGGCAGTAGTTCCCTGGATGAACTCTTTCACAAAGAGCTCTTCTGCTACATTACCATGCCACTGAGACTTTACTGCCATTGCAACTAGATTTTAGCAGAACAACAAATATTATCATAATTGCAATTTAGTCTGAGTGGAGTTTCAATGGAATTATTCGAGGATATTAGTAGTATTGGGGTCCAGATCTTAAGCTAGGGAATTTCCAATACTACATGAGTACCAGAGAATGACATTGTTTCTAAAATTGTTCCAATCGGGAATTCGAATCAATTTTTTTTATGTCTGATTTTCATCTAATACATGGGTGACTGTATTGTAATAATCACTGAAACTACCAATCGCTAATCACCGATAATCGAATAACCAATCACCTTATCAGTTAGGCACTAATAAAAATACCTGAAATATCAATAGGGAATTATAAAGAAATGCCCATCACGTACAAAATCAATCTACGAGCATTTTCCTGAAGCCTATTTGATTACGGCATTCAATCTGCGAACAAGACAAGCACCTAAATGTCAAATGCTAAAAAGATTTATATTCTACGACCATTGTCAAATGACCTGTGACAATTAGTTAAGCACCTAAAGTCAAGTGATTTCATTGTTTCGTGTAATGTAAATATTTTTTAGTACCAATAGAGCTCCTTATGAAAGTGGTCGTCCAGGGTAGTACTGCTAACAAACTTATATCTGCCGCCAAGCTGTAATATCAGCATTCAAATCTAGATCCTATCATCTAGCGTAAATAGTGCCGCTATGTCAACGGGATTGTCAAAATTTATACGATGTATGTATCTAACTTGTGCTGACAAAAATTCTGCAAAATTTAATGGACCGTATATTATAGTAGGGTATTGAGTTTTAGTTTTAGTTACTCTAACGTATTAGAGTAATTACATCAATAATAATATGAAATTCGTACGTCATAGGCTGTCATTATATCGTACTTAAATAATGTAAGCGTGTTAAATATGGATTCCTGGAAACAATTACTTGTTTTAATACCATTAAAATTCCTTGTGAAAGAGTTCGTCCAAGGAAGTACTGCCACCTTACCTCTTTCTGGCACCAAGAATTAATATAACCATTACTGTGTTTCGGTTTTGAAGAGTGAGGGTACTAGTGAAATGACAGGCACATGGGACTTGTCAACTTATATCTCAGGGTGACGGGCGCAGTGGTAGTGCCCCTCAGATTTTTCGTCGTTTGATGTTATAAAAAAAATTGTGTCTCAGTGCCGATTACGATGTCCGAGTACGATTTTTCATGAGCGACATCGTATTGGGTCCGTAAGGTTGGCTGTAAAGCCTTGTTTAGATTATGCTAATTAAATTTTTATTGAATTGATATTCAATAATTTTTTGTGAAATTACTCCACTAGTTAGTCTGAGTGTTTTTTCTGAGTGTTCGATCTTTGTATTAATAATTATAACAAACTAGTGGAGTAATTTCACAAAAAATAATTGAATATCAATTCAATAAAAAATTAATTAATACAGTGAATAGCGACATCTCTCGCCAGGACTGGTAGCTGTAAAGGTACTAACTGGGTGATAAATCTGTAATAGATTTCTCATAGAGTGCGCTACGACTAAAAAGTCGTTGAAAGACCAAGTACAAAGACACGACGCAAGCATATAGAAGAATTTGTGAGGTCCGTTGGTTCGTTCCGTGGCTTAGTTGGTATAGCGTCTGGCACGGTATGCAAGAAGACGTCGGTTCGAATCCGACCAGATCGAAGGAATTTTTTCTGAGTGTTCGATCTTTGTATTAATAATTATAACAAACTAGATTATGCTAGTCATTTAGTTGACGTATACGAAACGAGCTTCCACTTTTTTTTAATAACGTAATTATCATATAAACAATGTGTATCAAAATATTTATGAACGCTATTATCTATAAGGTGAATACCTACATATAATCTGTTTGTGCTATATGATTGCTGATTGCTGATAGATTGCCTTCGTCCTCCTCTGACGGAGGAGAAGAAAGACAATCGCTCAGCCAAGTCGAAGGATTTTTTTCTAAGTGTTCCATCTTTGTATTAATAAACAAAATAGTGGGTAATTTCACAATAGTAATTATATATCGTGGCGGTAGAACATCGTGACATTCAAAAACTTAAAAATTACAATTATTAAGGCGACATCTCTAGCAGCTGCTGGTAGCTGTAAAGGTACCTGATTGAGAGAAGAAAAACTTTCATAGATTTCTCACAGATGGCGCTACGGCAAAAAAGCTCGTTAAAGCCAAAAAACAAAGATCTGCAACAACCACATAGAAAAATTCGTAAGGTCCGCTAGCTCGTTGCGCGGCTTAGTTTTCATAGTGTCTGACACGATTTGTTGGAAGACGTTGGTTCGAATCCAGCTGGATCGAAGGAATTTTTTTTAAGTGTTAGAACTTTGTATTAATAATTATAACCACCAACTCAACAAATTGGCACTATTGCCATGTACAGTTGACGTCCTTCATGATCGAGTAGCTTGTACCCGATTTTCATGTTGTCGCCGTCTCTGAGGTTCCTGGTTCGATCCCCGGTCGAGTGAATATAGAAAAACTAACTATTCTATAATATTGTCCCGGGTCTGGGTGTTTGTGTTAGTGTTGTTGTTTCCAATTTTCATAACACAAGTCTAAATTTTTTTTATAATATCAAGTTACGGGACGAACAAGTCGTGCGCCTGATAGTAAGCTATACGCCTGTGCATAACAGTTGCAATGCCATTAAGAGCTTTAAATCGCAAAGATCTGAGGATCACTGCCCCTGCGCCCGTCACCCTGAGACATAAGTTAACAAATGTGTCTGTAATTTCACCAGCACCCTTACCTTAGAAATAAAAGTCATATTGCATTTTACACCATACGTATTCGAACCGTCAACGTCACAACTAAAACTAACCGTTGTCCCATTGCGCTAGCACTGCAATTCATGTTACGCAAACAGAATTGAAAATCTGTCATTTACCTAGTCTATTAACTACTGTATAAGTAAAAGTCTGAAATGAAGCGTAGACTAACAATCAATGAACAGTGTTAATATTCATAGCTCCAGACACTGATACTTGTTACAGATTATCCCGGGACAACTTGAAGAAGGTTGATGTATGTTAAAATATTCACCAAGTCACAAGCCGGAGTATTAAAGTGTTACCTCACTTATTGATATGAAATATTTCACTAAACCAGATAGATATTTGTTACAATAACTGCTATAGTTAGCAAAACAAAGTTACTAAATTACCTGAAGAAGCAAATAAACAACATTTCTTAGGCAGACTTATTCCCAGAACGCTATAACATGAGCCTTTTCAAGGCGAAAGTCGTCGACCTCATCGTCACTGTCCATCAGGGCTCCAAATCCGCTAATTTTAAATCATCTCAATCGTATGTCGTAATAGTGTCAATAGCAGGTTTCTATACGGTGTTACGTGTAGCAGTACGGTGTAGCAGGTTTCTATCTATATGGTGTTCTGCTAAAAATTACGAGTATGTGTATGTATTAGGATGGGCCAAATTTTTTTTTATTTCCGTTTAATATCTAATAGTATTGATTAGGTGTCATACGTTTCTCTAAAGTATAATTGCAATGTGAGATATACAGCATCCTCCGGATTGAATGTGAAATAACGATTTTTAGTATTTTTTGCTGAAGTTTGCAACCAATCTTAAAAAACTAAAACAATCTTCATTTTGTATTTTGTCAATGTTTTGTATCAAAATTATACCAGACATTACATAATAAGAATACTCTAAGAATCTAAACAATTTAACTGAGGGTAGATATACTTTTTGTTGGAAAGCAAGAGAGAGTTTTTAAGTAGTTTTTGGTCTCAATGCAACTGAATAGTTGCATTGAAGCAGATTGAAGAGCCTTGATTGATTGAACCTCTCTATTTTTGAGCACAATGCTCGTGAAACTTCAGTTACTGTTTCGGCTACAGCGACTGCTATTGTTTAGAATTAGAGCTACGGTTGTTTGCTCTTTCATGTGCCCTTAGATGGCTACAGTAGCCTATCTTATTGGAATCACATTTTGTCGATAATTAAATTCATCAAATTTCAATTTTCGTCCAAAGCTCAAGTTAAACTGGTAATTTGAAGTGAAACAATTGACAGCACCCGTCAATTGTTTCGAATTCAGGTTGGCCAACCAGAGCGCAGTTGTCACCGTAGTTATGTAGCAGAATAGCTTTCAAACAAATTCAATGATATTTCGTCTCTATTTCTGGTTATATACTCGATGGTTGTTGTAATACAATATGTGAACTCCACTAAACGGAGTCCCTTTCACCGTACTCCGACTTTTAGTGGTATATCCATACCGATAGCCGACTGTCTTCACCTACTTGGAATGGACCTGTCGTCCAATACGGCGGACACATTAACTGCCTCTGTGGCCGAACGGTTACCATGCCGGACTGCCACGCAGAGGTCCCAGGTTCGATTCCCGGGCCGGGAGAAATATTTGTATGGCCTACATTTATTTCTCTCGTGAGTTTGGGTGTAATTTGTGGTTGTCTATGTGTGTCCATGGCACCCGCGACACAGGGTTTTTCCCTAGTGCGGGGCTATGTTGAGTGTGTGCGTTATTATTATTATTATTACATTGAATCCATGACCAAAAATGCAGCTAGGAAGTTTAGCATCCTTTCCAAGGTGAGGCGTTATTCACACCGGAACAGTTGCTTCAGCTGTACCAAGCACATGTCCGGTCACGTATGGAGTACTGCTGCCACTTAGAGGATGGCTCTGTTAAATATCAACTGACGACCTTGAATTCAATAGACAAGCGTACTAAGAGGGTTATAGGTGACTCGGATTGCGTAGAGGCGTAACTGCAGAGCCATGAACACCGCCGTAGAGTTGCCAGCTTATCAGTATTCTACAGGATATATCACGGAGAGTGTGCGATGGAATTGCATAATTTGATTCCGCCTTCCCCTTTCCATCATCGCGGGACTAGACGTGGGCTGGGGTGTGGACATTCCCCGGATTCGCACAAAGCGTTTCGCTTTGTATTTTTGTTTCACTGAAACACTGTTAACTAACCAATTCCAGGTATGATACACACACATAATATAGTAATAACAGTCCAACGACCTAAACAAAACATTGGGGGAGAGTTAATTAAAAACAGATCTTTATGTTGTTTTTTAAATTAACCCATTCGTGGACTTACATAGTACCGCACACAAAAATATCACAATTTTTCTTTGTGCCGTCTTACATAAAATATTCAATATAAATAATTGAATTTTATTAGTACGTTGTTGACACTTCTCTAGTCTATCAAGCAGTAGGCGGCATTTACACAGAAAGCATTTAATTTTTTTTTATAATATTAAGTGACGAACAAGTCGTGTGCCTGGTGATAAGCGAGACGCCTATCCCTAACAATTGTAGTGCCACTCAGAGCTTTAAATCACAAAGATCTGAGGAGCACTGTCCGACACCCTGAGACACGTTGACAAGTCCCATGTGCCTGTAATTTTACCAGCACCCTCACCCTTCGAAACAGGAACGCAATGCTCACATTACTGCTTGGCCGCAGATGGCAGTACTTCCCTGGACGAACTCTTTCACAAGTAGCTTTACTGCTACAAACAAAAATCGCACTAATCGTGTTTGGTTTTTTTGAGATTTATCCCGTGGATCCCGTTCTGTCAAATTCTAATATTCAATTTTACCTTAAATGCTGTACCGCTCATGAACAGGCAAATGAGTGAAACTTGGTGCGTTATCTGACCAAGATTATGGATTGTGATTTGTAAAGGACTTTGAATCCCTAGTACTCTGGCCATAAAGAGCGGTAGCGGAAGCGTTCCGGGCTCGGAAATTTTTGTAATGTACAAGTTTATATGAATGCCGCGATATTTTGTAGTGAAGGAAATATAATTAAGACTATTTTGTAAATAAACCGATATCAAAGGTTTGTGATTACATTTATTTGCCAAGTTTGATTGAAATAAGTATACCGGAAAGTGCGCGAAACTGGATTCACGCCCTAGTTCGCAATTGTTAGAGTTCACATACACAAAAAAAATTCAGTCGAATTGAAAACCTCCTTCTCTTTTCAAGTCGGTTAAAAAATAACAAACTATGTTCAAATGGGTCAGCAATGGCAGCATTCAATTTATCCATCGTAATTTGTGTGTATTCGTGTGTGTGTGTGTGTGTGTGTGTGTGTGTGTGTGTGTGTGTGTGTG
>NW_020653850.1:4351015-4372616 GCF_003589595.1 Hyposmocoma kahamanoa
GCGCGCGCGCGTGCGTGTGTATGAATGTATTACATAATTGTGCTGTTTTTTGTGCCTGCACTTCCTGTAAGTATACAACGAGTGCAGGTGCAGGTGGTATAACTAATATTTATTATGCGGACAGTATTATGGACCGAAAGAGGATGAAACATTTTGCATAAAACCACAAAGAGGATGGTTTGATGCAACTGCTCCTATACATTTGCGATATTTTAATCCGATTATTTCGTAGCGTATACTTAAACTGGCAATTTAAGTATGTTGTTTTTTTAACGAGGTCTCTATTGATTCTAACAAGTAGCTTACGTTTTGATTTAACTCTATGTTCGCTAATTCCATATCAAACATGTATCCTACTAATGAATAAAAAGTTACTTGGTTGGTAATAATTTTCAATTTATCTCAATTCGCGTGGTGGTAAGCGACATGCCTATCCAAAACAGTTGCAGTGCTATTACTATATTAGTTACAGAGTCACAACAAGACAAGTCCCGTGTGCCTGTAATTTCACCTTTCTAAACCGGAAAGCAGTAGTGCTCACATTAGCGCTTTGCGGCCGAAATAGGTAAGGTAGTACAACCCTGGGCGAACTTTTTCACAAGGAACTCGACTGCCACTACTGCTTGCGTGTTTTATTTCGATGCCCACGCCATTTATTTTGGAGTAAACAAGCTAAACCGAGAACACATTCTCTCTCTCTCTTGTACGATCCGTAAAATCGTGTACACGTGTGTACTAAAATAAATGCATTAATAAATACATAATACTGAGCATGTTATTCTTCGCTGTTAGCAAAAGTTATAAATTGATTACGACACTAGGATTCGACTGTCGCCTTCAATAAAAAGCGAACCTTTTCCAACTATAGTTTACCACAGTTCTATTTCGTTATCGTGAATTTTAATTTTGAATAAACGTAAACAAGATTGAAACGTTAAATAAAAACACTCAGCGTTGAATGAAACTTGGAAGGCCAGCTACATAAGAAAAGAATTTGAATAGCCCCAGTGATGTCAGAGATATTGAAACAAAGGAATCCAGAAAATTGACGGACAAGCGAATTGGCAAAAACATTGCTCGTGACAAATTGCCATCCCGACAAATTGTTCAGTGACCGCCTTTTGTTTCTGATGACATTTATTATTTTCTCATAGTCGTTTCCACTGCCATTCGCGTTCTTCATAACAGATATTAACACTGGAGATGTATGGTTTTGTTTCATAGATAGATAAGGCAGGGCAAAACAGATTAGTTCTGACGCTTTTGCGCCTTTTCGTCGTAATTTTTGTCGTGGTCGTTATTGCTTTTTTGGTATCAGAAGAAGACAGAAGACATCATGCTATAGAAAGAAGGTAATATAGGCGCTGTTAACTGCTTCCCAGGTTCGTTTCCCGGACCATGAGACATAATATTTGTATGGCCTATATTTATTTTTCTCGTCATTACGAGTGTAATTTGGGTTTATCTTTGTGTCTGTCCATGGCATCTGCGATACAGGGTTTCTCTAGTGCGGGGCTATGAGCGTATGTGTGTCTTTTATTAACCGACTTCAAAAAAAGGAGGAGGTTCTCAATTCGACTGTACATTTTTTTGTATGCATGTTACGGGATAACTCCGGTATTTGTGAACCGATTTTCATGATTCTTTTTTGTTGGAAAGAGGGTACCTCCATAGTAGTCCCATTTAATTTTGAAGAAAATCATGGTGAGAACCGATTTTTATTATCTCCTGTGTCAAGTCCCGTATAGTAGGGAACTAGGGGATGAATCCGGGTGTGCGCAGTTTCCGGTAACCGATTTCAATAAAACTTGGTAATGTTATAAAATTCCACGTACTCTTGAGGTCGGTTTTTTTAGTATTCTGTACTGAGATTATGCTCTATGCACACAGTAAAATACTCTTTACTGATAAGTGCAGTGTGATGGGTGGTTAGTACATATCATTTGAGGTTTTAAGATTTGATAATTGTTACTTATGTAGTAAATGTATATAGTGAGTAAGGTGCACTCTTGTTTATATAATGTTTATTAATAGAAAAGATACCCGTCTCTTGTTAACGCTACGGTGTCTCCAGCGGGGAATACTTGCCAGGTGAAGTCTAAAAACCAGCAAATTGATGAGGTTTTCATCTTTTCGTCTACATAGATTTAAGCAATTGTTTTATCTTAAATGTTGCATGTTTTATGTTGAAGAATAAAGTATTTTTATTTCTTTATTATTTATTCTTAATGTGCTCTCTTTAATGAAAAGTTTTGTCTGCTGTTCGTTGAAATGTTGTTGGAAAAGTACGAGTAATTTCAATAGATTAATAAATGTCTGAATATAGTTAACTGGTATTTACTCCACTGTCAATAATTTTAAAGAATTCGCCCATTTCTAATACTGGAAGAATGTTTTGTAATATTGGAATACTTAATAGCATTACTCTGTCTTTTAGTCTTAAAGATTAGTGTAGTCAATAAAGACGAATATAACAAAATACGAAGCAAAGCTTCTCAATATATCTCTAATATGGCCAATCTATGCATGTGTAAAAAATATTGTGTCTACAGAAGTGATTCTGAAACAGACAGCATATTTTTTATCTCCTGCTTTAGTGACCGATTTTTGACAATTATACTTTCTAAATGGTCTCACAATTAGGCAAGGATCATTACGATTGAAGTAAATAATAATAAAGATGTATTAGACAACCACATTAATTACAATAGTATTAAACTAGCGAACTCTCTGTACTATGAGTACCAAACCAACGCAATAATTCACTGCGAGGTACAACATGGAACACAATTTATAAAAGTTTATATCCTAAATTGGCCTATAGTGTAAAGGTTGGATTAGCGAGGTCGTTAAAAAGTTTTATTTTTCGTAATGAGGTTTTTAGTATCGTCATTAGTTTTAAGGGCAGCTTTGATTTTAGGACGTGATTTGCGGGGTGTCGCCCCTAGCATTTAATAATTTATTTATTGAGACAACTGAGATCAAATGTTAGTAGGTACAGACTTAAAACTATGTTAGTTCTTATATTTTACCAGGGACTTGTATTATTTATGAAGTGCCGCATAATTGGACACTCATTCCTGTCAGCAACTGACTTCAGGAGGCTATTGGGACTGTCACGTGTTCTCTCCAGTAGCGACTCCGACTTTTTACGTACAACAGCCGCGAAACTGTCTATGCGCGCGTCAATGTATACAGCTGAGACACTGCAGAAACATGACAGCCCCAACAGCGTCCTGAAGGCGTTGTTGTATTGCACGCACAGAGCATTCCGAAAGCACCGAGTGTAGCTCTTCCAGAGCGCTAGTGTGCGTTGGTGTGCAGTAAGTTTTAAACAATGTTATTTTAACTGCAGCCGTACATCTGGCGAACCTGCAGTCAAGAATGTATAAATTAACATAAATACAATAAAAACAGGCGAAACAGGATAAAACTTGATACGGATCCGTAGTCGACAATCGCCCGCTAACGACTGACGAGGCAGCGGGCGAACAAACGTGTTGATAACCGCTCACGCGATGCGCTCCTCCTACCGCAAAATGGCGGCTATTTGGCTTCGCAAATTAGAAAAAAATTTAGTTTAAATACAAGTTTTTATAAATAAAAATTATTATTCTGCATTGCTAAATAAATACCCTCCGTACTACCAACAAAAACATCTCAAATAAAATGCAGTAATACACCGCAAATCCTGCACTTAAAAAGCACTAATGAAATTTTTGGTGTACTTGGATAAATATGATAATATTCCGTTTGAGTGGTTCTAACGTTTACCATGAAATTACTCCTTAAACTATAGTTTATAAACATTTATATTCAGGGTAAACTTAAAAAACGCTACTTACGGTATGTTTTCAATAAATAAACACCGAAATCACCAGCCCAAACAATAACACACTCAATCTCGATCTCAAAATTTACAAGCATGTAAAATGTACTCTAGATACAATGTTGATCCAGCATGACCTAAACAGGATACAACACTGGTGTCTTGATAACGGTATGACTATCAATGTCCAGAAATGCAGCTTTGTGAAGTTTACTAGAAAAAAACTGCCTATCCAATCCACTTACACACTGAATGGCACATCTCTTGTACAGACACAGAAAATTCGAGACTTGGGAGTCTTGCTGGACGACGAGCTGAAATTTACACCTCATTACAACAACATCATTTGTAAATCGGCGCAGATGCTGGGGTTCATCAAGCGCAACACCAAAGGCTTCATGCCTCGAACAAAAATAATTTTGTACAATGCGCTGGCGCGAAGCCACCTGGAATATTGTTCCACAGTATGGAACCCATTTTACTCTGTGCACTCGCAAAGAATTGAGACCATTCAGCGTTCCTTTACACGCCATCTCGCTTTTGTGTCTGCCAATATTTCACATCGGCAACACTACGACCAACGTCTTCGCTATTTCGGCATGACCTCTCTTCGTGGTCGTAGACTGCTAATGGATTTGACGTTCCTGTATAAAATACTTCGTGGAATCACTATTTGTAGCGAAATTTTGACAGCAATCAACCTCGTCGTCCCACACCAGCTGCCACGGCAGCCAATTCATAGGATTTTTGCTCCGCTAATTTGCCGTACAAATGTAGGTTGCAATGCACCAATCACTAGAATATGCAACGCGTACAACACCCTATGTAAAAAAAGTAGTGACATAGATATCTTTCACGATACGCCCGGGAACTTTCGTCGTAAAGTGACGAATTCATCACAATCAAATATGTAATTAAATTGAAATTAAATTTGTTAAATGCCTGTAAAATTATTGAATTGCATTTATTATTATTATTATTATTAATATTAATGTTATAATATTTATTGTTTTAGTTTTATTAATTATATAGATTTAATTATTATTATTTTTTAATATATTTCAATTATAATGTAAAATTGCTTAAATATTTATACCTTTTTTGTACCTATTTTTCTGTCAGCATTTGGTTTAAAATGAGCTTACCTATAATTGGAATACATATTAGAACAATGCAAAATGTAATCTTTAGAATAAGTATGATATGTAATTCTGTTGGTTTGCCAAATAAATAAATAAATAAATAAATAAATAAATAAATAAATAAATAAACACACACGATTGTCGTGACGTATTTTTGAAGTTGTTTATTTTTTTTAAATGACAAACCCAGGCATTAAAAACTTTATGGTTTGCTAGAGTAGTTACCGAAATAGCAATTAATATTAGTTCTTTTACCTGTTATAACTTCGATATCCGATAAATCGGTATAAAATCATCACTGGCACCTCTAGATGTGGTATGCGTCTACGGCTGCATGTATCGCGTGAGCGGTTAAACTTGTAAATTTCAGGGTAAATGTAAATTTAATAACCATTGAGTTTGAGTTCAAAAGCAAAATTTAGCAGGTTCTCTGTTGTACTTAAAGAGAAATATCTCCAAATAAAAATGGTGCACAAAGTTAGGTAATTTATTCTAAAATAATTCGTTTTACACTTTTATATTAGTTAGTTTTCAGTATTTTATATGTTGCGAACGCAACAGAATTTTTGTAATAAAATTTGCAGTGACTAAACGCTCGCCAAGGGCACATTTCGTAGCCCGGCGGTTCTATTTTGAACCAGTCAACTAACACCACATACATGTTATTTCATCCCTACCACAATTTAACGAACTTTTTGTATGAACTCAGAAAGGTCAAAAAGGACGTTCACTTTTGAATTGTACGTCTATAAAAAATCAGCACTGTTTAAGATTAATGGCACTACTCCTGCAAACCAGCTACCTATTGTCAATATACACACATCAAAAGTGTCTAGGGATCAAGTACGTATCCGCATCGGTCAAAATATTGTTGTAGGTACATACTCTACAACAATATTTTGACTTGTTACAAAACACATGGGCGGCCATTCCTCAAAGTGATTTTGATGAACTCATCTTAAGCATGCCAAATCGCTGTAATTGTGTGATTCGTGTTAATGGTGGAAATACAGATTATTAATTTTCTTATCTTTACAATAAAAATGAGCAAAATCATCATTTTCGCCATTTTTTTGTCATTTAATTGACGCCGTTAATTTGAGTTTTTTCCCACAATTTGCAAAAACATCAATTTTAGTTTATTTTAATTAAATATAGGGGTAAGCGGTTAAATAAAACATAAGCATTAAAGTAAGAAATCGTCCTGGAAGACTGGATTTGGTAAATATTGCTTAAATAATTTTTATTTCAAAAATATTCACTTGATCCCTAGACACTTTTGATGTGTGTATTACAGTCACTAAAAAACGTCTTTTAATTCATCATCTACTACTTGGGTCTGGCGGCTACATATAATGTGGTCGAATAAAGTACATCCTACCGTGTAACGAATTAGCACTTTCTTTAGACAATATCCTTAGGTGTACCGTACATATTTTTAAAAATCATTATTTAATAGTAAATACCTAAATCATTTCATCTGACGAAACAGTTTTTCTCGTTTCTCCGCCGGTAACTCGCCTTAAGTGTAATATGCTTAGGCCGTAATTTAAATATTAGCACCCGATTCAAGTCCACTTCCAACTGTGATTGTGTCATTTCCATAAATTATCTGATTATTGTAAATGTACGTTTGATAGTTTCTCGTTAAACTTAAACCAAGAAGGTTACGTAAATTGTTAGTTTAGGAGCGTTGGAGAACTGATTCAGAAATATAGGTTTATATAAATTTGACTTTGACGTTGCTTTGTTCATCGGGGTGAATGAGGACAAAGGTTTTATCTAAGATCAAAGGTATAACTAGATATCTTATTATTTACTGTCAATTTTCTAAACAGTGTTCGCTACTGTATTTGAGAATATAATACTAACAATTAAATTTTTCTTGAATGTCAGGACATTTCACCACCATGACATTCAAAAATCTCCCAACAAACCGTGCCAGAAGCTACGCCAAGTAAGCCATGAAACGAATCAACGGATATCACGAATTTTTCCATGTGTTTGTTGCAGATCTTTCTTTACGGTTATTATCGACTTTTTGCCATAGCGCCATCTGTGAGAAATTTATGAAAGTTTTTTCTTCATTGTCAGACAGTGCGAACAATTAGATAGTCCCATAGAACTTACAGTACACACGGGGTATGTACAACGTTATGTCGTCATCACTAAAGAGCGTTTATGGAGATTACTGTAATTTCCTTTGTTTACAAACATCAATTCTCTTTGACAATACAAAGTGGGTGAGTTCGCAGAGGGGTTGTTGTCATTTGATTGTTTGTTTTTTTTATCTAATAAGAAGCAACAGCTTAAAACCAAATTAAATAATAATAATAACAATTGAAAGTCTATTGCAGAGTCTCACAAACAGAAATATAATAAAAAGCCTTGGTGCTCACGTTAACTAACCCATTGCTATGAATCAAATAAGTCCTAACTTAGTGCTCTCCTCGCCAAATTCACATTCGCATTGAAAATGCGTTGAGAATAAAGAAAGTCATTTTACGTGTTCTGATGACAGTTGAAAAGTTTGCCGTATTAAAAAAGGTAATAGTAGTAGATGATCGCTTGTCGCGATGTCTTTGAAAGATAAACAACTGTGCGACCGCTCTTTGTGAATTCCTCACATGTCATTTAAAAACTGTTTTAATCTGATTTATCCTTTATACTGCACAAGTAATTAATACGAAAAGTTAATAAGCCAGTTAATCGCAATCCACTGACGTTATTATTTTATTATAATTAATAATGTAAGATGTCTTCAGTAACAAATCCCTTGGGCACCTTCCATAGAAACCGTCTAAAAGCAATCTTTATCTTCGCACCGTATTTCTAAGAACTGTATCAAGCACCTATTTACGAATAGTAACTTTCTCCTTTGTTATAAGCTTTCGTTGCCTACATTAAAGAAGATTGATGTGTTTTTAACCACCAATAGACGACTCCAGCGACGCCGGTCTTGTGAGGAAGGATAACGTGATATTATCACAAGATTTATGTTATACGTCAAATGTTAGAATTACGTTTATTATTTATTGTTAGAGAAAATTGCCTAGCATTTTGCTTTACTAAGTAAATATCAAGGAAATGAGTCTATCAGGATAAATAACATTGTTTTACAGAATATTATTGTAGGTTACGTCAAAACTTTACATTTATTGTAGTTACTTACGTCAATTCATTGATTACAAATAAATGGACGACGGGTCTAATACAAAAACCACGAAAAAAATGTCCCAAGTCAACCTATTTAAGCGTAGTGACATGTAAACGAATATGAAAAAGCTAAAACGTTGAATTTAAATTGTAATGTCATCGCAGTACTATCTAATTTTGCTTGCTTCGCTGTCAGTCGAACAAACGAAGACTAAAGCGTGAATGACGCTCTGTATATGATTTTAACGCCCTATAAGTTCGGACACTTTTTAGCGCGGACCCGACGTCCATGTAATTGTAAGTCAATGCGTCAATTACTGAAAATAACGTTATAACTACATCTGAAGGTATCAATTATTATTTTACCAATGAAAATAACAGATTTTAAGTATTCGTAATGATCTAGATGTTAACAGAGTCCGAAATCTCCACATTACGATAACTAGAGTGAACAGATTGCACTCGCAAAGTGTTGTGCTGATAATGTTATTTTGGGTAAATGTGACAAGTGCGTTATTGCGATTTATGAAGAATAGTATGACATTTATGCGAAAAATGTCTTGTCAGCCTTAACCTTCCTGTACCCGCGCTAAATAGTGTAACACATATACCCGTGCACGGTATGCGAGACCAAAAGTTCGAGCTATTTTAGTATGTCATTTAGTAAAATATCATCGTAAAAGTAAGTTTAATATTAAAAGGAAATGTGTAAACTTATAACAAGAAAAGTTTTATATTAAATATTTTTTTTATTAGAGATAAGCAGTCTTTTATTACAGTCTATACTTATTAACAATATTCTTAAGACCCACAAAAACTTCAACAAAAAGATATTTTCTATAGTATCAAAATAAAAGAAACTCTGAAATGTCAAAGAATAATATATAAAATTGTAAAAACCATAAACTAAATAACATGTTGCGTATAAACATATATCTTGCTCAAAAATACTTCTTACTGTCATCGATGGTGCATTTTTATTCCACGTAATTTGACTATCTTTGTCTAGGTAATAGATTAGAAATTCTCCTCAGTTTTGTGACATTGTATCATTTCTTACTTGCTGCACTTCTATATTATCCTCAACGTCACTGTTGTTTTAGTGTTTTACAAAATATAACTTAAAATAATTTACAAATATAGTACATAATATAAACTCAATATTAATTAAAATGAATACATAACTATCGGAATTAGTTACTAAAAATATTAATTACCTAAAACTGTGACACCTATACCCGCGTCGGTCTAAGGGACCGATCGGTGTCGTGTACGGATACCTGTGTTGTATGCAGAAATACTCCTGTTGCGCTGAAATTAAAAACGCAAAGCTCTAACGTTTTCCGTTTCAGAAAAAAATACGGACAACGATAATCCGCGGTCTGAGAGACCCATAGATTTAGTATGTACCTATATACTAAATCTATGGAGAGACCAATGCGCGGGTATACGAAGGTAACCCTAAATTATAGTTTTCAGGACATATAATCAACTGCAATACGTGATGCGAATTGCTTGGCTAATAATTAATTTACATTTATTAATTACTATAAATCAACGTATTTCACTCTATCACCCACATCCGCAAATAAATTACTCTTACCTTTAACAACAGAAACCTAAAAGCTTAGCGCTTTTTGGAGTATTTAACGGCATTTTGTTTTGTTATTTCAAGTCTTTTCCGTACATGACGTGGAATCTATTTCTCTCGTTGTCCGGTATTAATTATTTACTCCTGTTTTTTTACACAACCCGTAAGATAAATTATTATAGCGTAAAGACGTTGCAACATCTAAGTATTAGTGTATTGCCATATCTAAGTGTGTACTTTAGGTAGGTAGGCACAGATATATTACTAAACATGAGAGTGTCTCCGCCAATAAATTGCTATGCAGTTTGGCGGGCTTTCAATTTGTAGCCAAGTATTTTGTTGAAAACAAATAAACGATTGTTTTCTCTGCTTTCGTATTCCTTTTGAACAGTAGAGCTCCTTGTGAAAGAATTCGTCCAAGAAAGTACTGCGTTACCTATTTCTGCCGCTCACATTACTGCATTTTGGTTTAGAAGATTAAGGGTGCTGGTGAAACTACAGGCACATGGGACTTATCAACTTATGTCTCAGGGTGACGGGTGCAGTTGCAGTGCCCCTAAGATATTCGCGATTTAAAAGCTCTAAGTGGCATTGCAACTGTTATGGATAGGCGGATAGGCGTGTTGCTTACCGCCAGACACACGGCTTGTTCGTCCCGTCACATTTCTAATGTTCGTTAAGACGCCATCAAACTGTTTCTTCGATTGCATATATTTTAAAAATTTTATATACAAAATAGTTTTTGTTCATGGAATATATTCTTCTTTACCCATTGTCGTTAGAAATTCGTATGTTCTAAGAGACCACATTTCACTGCCAATTAATGTCGTGCTAATGTCTCAGCCCTTATGTAGGCCATCATTAGAGGGTTTACTGACTAATTATTCTTAGGATCGGGTTTCCTTTATAACATAGTGACATAGAGAAACTATTATTGTTACGATCTTTCTCATTACATAGAGGTCATATGGTTTACATTTGTGTGGAAAAGTTGGTTCTGAAGGCTAGAAGCGCTATGTCCTTTGCCATACAACTTTTTTAAAATACTACATGTCAACTTATTATTACGTCTCAGGGTGACGGGCACAGTGGCAGTGCCCCTAACATCTACTACAACTGTTATGGATGTGTCGCCTACCACCGTGCGCACGACTTTTCTTGTCGTCACTAGGTAATATTAAAAGAAAAATAAGGCTTTAATCCACAACGCTGTAGGGCTAGCACGACGCGATTTGACGGAAAGCGACATAAAGCGCGAAATACCGATTTTCTCGCGTAGAGATCTCGGGCCCTACTGGTCCAATGCAGGTTGGAGACTGTACGTTTTCCAAAGGTTGTGAATTGTCTTCCATATTATGCAGGTTTCATCATAGTACAATGAACTTTAAGGTCAGTTGTGTAACATACAAACTAGATATGAACTAAAATCTTGCGCGGAATGCGCGAGTATTCTAAAGCATGCGCGAGAATTTCACGGAAGGTTTTGACTCGTATATAGTTCGTACAATATCGTTATAAAAATTCGCTCATCTCCAGCAGTAGAGCTCCATGTGAAAGAGTTCGTCCAGGGAAGTACTGCCACCTTGCCTATGTCTGCCGCTAACCGGCGATGCGAGCATTGCTGTGTTCCGGTTTGTAAGGATAAGAGTGCTGGTGAAATTACAGGCACATGGGACTTATCAACTTATATCTCAGAGCGACAGGCGCAGTGGCAGTGCCCCTAAGATCCTTGCGATTTAAAGCTCTGAGTGGCACTGCAACTGTTATGGATAGGTGTGTCGCTTGCCACTAGGCGACCTGTTTGTCCCGTCACTTGACGTGGTAAAAAAACTCGGGACTCCGTTTTTGGACATTGAATTAAAGCTTAAAATATAATTTATAGACCCTTTATCTAGTTTTGAAAAAAAGATACAATCATAGATTGTCATATAATTATTTCTATTAATATAATTTTTTTGTCAGTACTCAAAAGTTCACATTAATGATGGTTACGAGGCATTTAGGAATTCATACGACGATTTACGGACCGAAATCAAATAAACCGAGTATGTGTATACTCGTATTTATTGAGGGTGTGTTTTGGTCTTCAGTATGAACTTGTTCTCCTACTATCATCGCTGTTATATTTTACACATGATTTGAAAACACTTAATGGTAAAGCATGTATGTTCCATTAAGCAAGTATGTTACTTGTTTAATTGAACATACATGCTTTATTATACCTAGTGTTTTTGCGAAAAATTGCTTCTGGTCTCGTGTCCTAGACTTCTCTTAGAGCCTCTACAAAGTCCATTATATTCCATTCACTTTTGTGCGTGTCTCTGGCCTCTTCGAATTTTCGGCAGAAGGCATATCTCTCGCGTGCGAGTTATAGCTTCAATGTGTTGTCCAAGCAGGTTTATATTGACCTTTTTAACACTGGTGTTGCATCGGTGAAGCGTCTTATTAGTAGTTTGTTTTTTGGCGAATAAGTTTTTACTAAGTGTTGCGAAAATGTCATTACCTATATAGTATACTTACTAGTTATGTAGTTATAATGTAATGCTCATTAAGTTATTGTGACGTATTATTATTTCAGTTTTTACTCTTTATGATATATATATAAAATACCCTCTTTGGGAATCTAAACCAGAACGTCCTACATCGTCTCCTGGCAATCACTCTTCCAACTGTTTTTATCAAAAAGACCATGATTAATGTAGTATAATATCAATATTCCGCACAAAAGTCGCTTATGTACGCAATTCATCACGAGATGATTGTGAAGCTATCAACAGTCACATCGCGTATTATGACACCGTGAAAGCCTTGATGCGGCCACGGCTAAAGCGATCCTCTTGAATAGAGGCCACCATAATACCAAAGATAAAAGGGTCGTGTTTGTGAAGTCTATATATGGGTGGGTATTCGTTAATATGTGTTTGGAGTTTGTTGTTTTTAATCACGGGTTACAGGGGCTCTATATTTGCACAGTTTGTGAATGTTTTGAAGTAATTCATTACACTGAAATGTACCTACTCGAGCCTGCTTGCTAATGATCTCTCTCAATTACAGTTTTTTAACCACTGTGTCACTTGCTTTATTTTAAGTTTTTCTATTAACATTTTTTATAAAACATCATAGAAGAGGAGGTTGAAGGGGAAAGGGGAAGAGGAAGTTCAAGACAACGTTGTTTAGACCAGATAGATAGTAGGGAGGAGTGGTATACACACACGAATATGCGCACTCAAACGCGCTCGTACACACGCACAAACACACACACACATACACACGCGCACACTGATACACACACACACACACACCTATATTTACAACAGCCTTACTAACAATTTCATTTCAGTCATTTTATTTTTTATTTTTTTGCAAATACAGTAACTTAAGTTTTCTCTTGCTAAGTACTATTTAGTAGACCTGCTGTATCCGGAGGTGGGAGCCTTAGGATTAATTTCTGGTATGGACTCCAGTCTCTTGCCAAGGTTTTCAGTAAAAAGTTCAAAATTCAGACATTTGTAAGTTAAGTTACGCAAAGATCTTAGAAAGAAACAAGAAAAGATTTTTATTCTTTCTATTATAAGGGAAAAAACTAATGTCGGGTCGTATCAGGAATTCAAAGTTAGGGCGCTGAAGAGAGATAGTTGGCGATTACAACATAGACAAAAGCTCTTAAATAAAAAGAAGATATCGAGTTCTTAGGTTTTCGCGATTGTTACACATAGGAAATGAAACTATTTTTCCGGATTTAAATCGCGTATATTTGTTTTTTCAAACAAACCGACGTTTCGGGCCCTTTACAGGTCCCATGGTCACGGTTGACTCAACCGCGCGATTTAAATCCAGAAAAATAGTTTTATTTCCTAAAAAGAAGATGTCAAATGTATACTGTGTCATTCTTAATAACTACAATTTGGGGCTATTTACGGCTAGAATGTATAGGAATTTCGGTATTATAGAATAGAATAGAATAGAATCGTTTATTTCATGTTATCAATGTCACAATATTACAATTGGAAATACAATGTCAAGGGATAACTATGATCGTCAGTAACAAAATAATAATAATAATAATGAATATAAAATAAAGTAGTATAACTACTGCTTGTCGAATAAAATAAAATTAAAATTGTTTCAAAAGAAACTCATCGACACTGTACAATTGAATATCCAATAAAAGGATTTTTAGTCGGGTACAAAACGTTTCATCGTTTCTAACACTTTTCAGGTATATATTCGACAATTCGGTAAGATTGTCGGCTACATTGGCGCTTAACCCTGGGTGAGATCATAACCAACAAGAGTTTATTCATGGTGATGATTAGCGTTACATCTTGTAAAATTAATATATTTGATTTTCACGCAAGTGTAGACTCATCGTTTTGAGGTCAATCAATTTTAGCTTTTATCAATTCCAGTATCACCTTACAGTGACTAAAAAGATCGCTATCACTGTCTTCATTTTTATTATATTACACAAAGTTCTGCCGAAAAATTACTTAAAACAATTGTTTAACTATCTGCACATCATCACACACATTCACGCACACACAATTACACAGACATAAACACACACCCACACCCATACTGGGAGTATGGGTGTGGGTGTCACACTCATACTCACATTTCACATTTATACTTTTGGTTCAAATGTTTCTGCACCTATTACTATATACTTATATTTTATATTTTAATAAATTTTTAATGATAATTTAAAATAATACTTTTAATCAATTAATTCACACCATACGTTGATACTTGCCCAATCTTTTTTTTCAATTACATCGTAACACCTTACTCCCACTGGCTCTAACTGTGGATGTTGACCTTTATTGTAAATATATATAGTAAATAAAGATATTTGTATTTGTACTGTATTTATTATTTAAACAGTCTATCGTACTAAAAACTTAAATACGGTGACAACTGACAATAATATAATAATAAATAATAATAATAATTTATTTTATCCAAAAATTTTGGTTACAAAATATTTGTTACAGAATCAGTTTTACTCAATATGGATTTTTTTTTTTATATATATATATATATTTATATATATATATATATATAAAGGAATCAAAGAGCAAGTGTATAGAATCGTGCACATGTAAACGTGTATGCGCCCTTGTGGGCAATGCATACATTGATCATAACCCAGAACCCTTTCGGCCCCGAACAAAGCTTAACGTTGGGTACTTATCCTAGATTCTGTTCGATTGAGGCAATAACGATGGGTTTAAAAACTAATCAGAAAATTGGAAGTACTTGATCCTCAATTAGTGACGTCCAATCCTCTTTAATCCTCTATTGAGACCGGGTTTTAAGTGAACCTGTTTCAAAATCGGTTTTATTTAGCCATTCATATAGAAATACCTGATTCGTTATTTATGGTATGCATGTTTATTTGTATGGGTTTTGTTTTTAATTAGTGAATCGCAATTTAAAAAGACAACCTCGCTGCTCTGCACATTGTGGGGTAGCACTAACTATATTCCTGAAGACCCTGGCGGGGAGGTATAATTATATTACACTTCCTTCAGGTGCTTGTTACCAAAAGAAAATTTTAGCTGACAAGCACTAAATCAACAAACCTTAATGCTTTTTTTCATCATACTTGCTCGTAAACTGTGTCATGACATGCAGGCAAGGTTGATCTTAATGTCCTAAATTATGCCCACGAGCTCTTTCTTTAAAAGTTTTTTGCACGAAAAATCTGAATTTAGCAAAAACTTGAAGTATAAAAAAACAACATTTGCAATTTACATATATTTTACTAAATTTGTCTTGTGAATTCAAATTTAGGAGTATTTTTAAAGTTTGGAAATAAATTATTTTACGTCTAAAACATTGTGGCTGGATGCGTCTGTGCCCTTTACTTAGGCCTTTTATAACATTTTAGTTCAAGTTTATTATATATGGAAGAATAGCTGGCAAACTGTTTAAAAGAAAACCCGCCATTGCAAAGTCCATAAATGTTGCGTTGTCAAGCGATATTTATTCATACAAGAAATAAATTATCACTGTATTTATTTCCTCGCAAATGTGGTGAAAATGTTGTTTGTAGCACGGGCGATAAAAATTACAAACTTCGAGTCATTATAGGTGTAACGAAGTGTCGTTATTAATTACTTATTTTCCGTCCTTAATACACTGTGTATTATTTACTAACGCAGTTCCTAAGTCAAATGTGTGTAACAAATTCATGAACCCTATTGTCTGAAATAAAAATATATAATGTAACTATTCTTCGCGCTCTTTATTGCCTGAATACCCTTTTCGCATCTGCACCAGACTGCGATATTTTTGTGAGTATGAGAGTCCCTTTTTTAATGAGGAATTAGCTTGAGTTTGTTTATTTATACTCACCCCCTGGGATTCCCATTGCGGTTAGCGAGGCTATAAGTTCGCCACTTAGCAAGATCCAGATAAATCTTTCATACTTCTCTTGCGTTCATGAATCTTTTCACACAGAAGCATTCTCTTATTTTTAAAAACAATCTGATCTCAGAATGTTCTCTGTAGTTGTCCTCTTCCGGTGATTCCTTCCACGTTAAGTTTGAATACTCTAGTTTGAGACCAATTATATATAATCATTGTTGCACTCCACCCGGCCGAACATAAGGCATACAAACTTATCAGAGGTATGTTGTCTACTTCACCATGCACTAAATTATATTTAAGGGGAGTCACTAGACGAGAAGCGGGAAAAACTTTTTTTCTAGATCAAATGGTTTAAGTATTTATTATTAAATAACGGTCTTATAAAAAATATACAATACACTTAAGGATATTGTCTAAAGAATGTGCTAATATGTTACACAATAGTATGTACTTTATCCGATCATATTAAATCCTGAAAACAGGCTATAATAAAAGTCTAAAACGAATAAATTAAAAATAAAATATGTAACTTTTGTACATAATTTTTAAATTGCCCAGCGGTTTAACGACACATCGCGCTATCTCGCTGCCCCGTCAGTCGCCATTAGGTGCTTGTCAACGTCGTATCTGTGTCAAGTTTTCTTCGCCTGTTGTTATTTTATGCATATTAATTTAAAGCGCGCGGATTGCCGGACGCGAGAGACGACCCCCCACACCTCGCCTCCTAAAAACTAGCCTCGCCTTAGAATGCCACGCCTTAATCAAAAGTAATCTACTATAACAAGTTATTTTAATTACTTGGCTACAAATAAAGTACCTAAACAGTATTATGTTTCAAGGGAAAAAGTCCATGAAGCTTTGCCGTCGGTTCCAAGTACAATCCGTTGGCTGTGTTCAGACAGCCGTCACGTGTCGACTCAACAAAAGCCAGTGGAACATTTTGGCAATGGCATATTTATGGTTGGCAGCGGACACCGGCGCCGGCTGTTGACGTGATCCGGCGACTGATATGTGGTCTAACTTACTGCCATAGCATTGGAATTGCCATACAATGTTCAAAGTTTTACTTTTGTAAATACTTATACATTATTTTTATTTGTTTATTTCGTATACAAAAGACGTAAATTTATAGAACGGATATGAAGCGAAAGAGGTATGTTGTAAAACTAATGGTAAAAATCCTTATAAGAAAATAAAATTCATCGCAAACTAACTACAGTACCGGCACTCTATGATGGCCATTTTGAGAGATTAAAATAGTGAGGTCAAATCTCAATTCATTATCGAAAAAAATATAATCAAATGCGAGTCGCATCTTTTTGGATTTATAACTAGTATTGCAAGGGGTAGCAGATTAAAAAGTTTTAATAAAACGAAAATAAAAATGTTTACTTAATATACCGTCAATTCGAAACTGCTTTGTTTTGTATTGAGCTTTGACGCGAGTTTGTCGGAGGTAAAAGTTGTGTTGGACAGCGATCCTACAAGTAACGATCGCAATAGATTTAATTTTTTTAAATTTCGAAAAACAAATTTCGAGTTGTGTCTTAAAATTTTACATTCCATAAATTTTACTGCACGTCACTATTGACAACAATGTACAGTCAACAGCACATCAAGCTACACATTGACGTATCGTCATATGTTTCGTTGCACGTTTTGGAACAAAAATGTGTAGTCTGTTGTGCTGTTAATTGTACATCAATTAGCTCCTTCGACGTAGTTATGAATTAACACGGCCAAAACGGCCATCATAGTATTAGAGCCATTTTTGAAATGAGTACGACATACAACCCAAGTAGTATTTTTATAAAACTTGCTTGCACAAGCATTCATAAACATTTGTTTATGCAACTGTACAGGTATTTTGTTTAGCACATTCCTTGAAGAAAGAGAGGGAGGTAGACACTCACGCACCACGCACAGAAACACTTAAAATACAGACTTAGAGTTATGAATTCAATTTTTATAGTCATAGTTTTTATTTATTTTTCTACTCAATGTTATAACCATAACATCACATATATTGTATACGTGGTGAGTTTCTGTAATTTGGCTTTTGTACTGCCTATAACACATTTGTAAGGTAAGTATAAATATGCTGTAGAAAGTTTGTTGATTAAATAAAATAAAATATTTTAACCGAAAAAAAAGAATGTTAGATAGTATGTGTGCGGTCCTCATACCGTATCTATTAATGATTCTAGGTAGTTGATAAGGGGTAGGTCTGTTTATTTTTCTTAAATAATTGATATTTTCGTATTGGTCCAATATTAGTGAAACATGTTTGTTTGTTATGTGTATTCAACGATCAAATCAAACGAGCTGCTCCAGAACAAAACTTAGTAAGGGACAAATTTTATTATTTCCAGTGTAACCACTGGAAATAATAAAATTTAAAGAAGAAAGAAGACCAAGATCGTTATTTTTATATTTTCAGAAGCGTTAGGTGTAAGTCCACATCGATACGAGAAGAAAGGATGTAAAGCCAATTTTATCAAAATGGGTTATTAATGAGGTTAAATATTCATGATCTTTCGGTTCCAAGGCTATTAACAGTTTGACTGCATGTTTGCAGTTAATGCGTGAAGTCGTAAACCGACTTCATGCGACCGAGATCGACTGCATGCAGTTGAAGCGCGAAGTCGTTAGTCACGGTCTCAGCTACGTGAAATTGATTACGACTTCACGCATCGACTGCAAACATGAAGTCAATCTGTTAGCAGCCTAAGTTGCTTGTTATTTTCAAAATTCGTAAAAACCTTCAGACACTGTCCCAGTCTGCAACATGTATGTATTTACTGGTAAGCCTAAGTTTATTAAGGTATATTTATATACATAATATATGTACTGGTAGAGGTATCGATTGAGAGGATTATCTCATTTAGGTAGAAGTATACCTACCATCCATGCCGCGCCGGGGCGTTAAGGCTTTCGTAGATTAGAATAATGATACAATTTAGAGCTATTCAAAGGTAGAATGAATAGGCATTTATTAGACAAATGAGCAACATCGTCGCTTAACATCAGATAAGGCCAAGGATTCATCTATTTTACAAAAAAATTCAGATATAACCTAATAAATCATACCCTAGAAGCGAACTGAATTCCACTGAAGAAGATTTGTGCTGCGATCCCAGATTGACCAGAAAGCCTATATGTAGTTAGTCACGATCGTGCCTCTGTCAGCGGCAGCTTAGTGCGGCGCGACGAGAGGTAAACTCGTTGGAGAGCTTGCTGCGGTAATAACCTCCACCGGATGAGGGGCCGTTGAAGAGTAATTGCAACGCGTGACCAAGGTGTGCCCAGATCGTGCGAATTGCTCGTCTTCCGCCCCCAGTAGGGACTATCCTCCCCCGTCCGTCTCCTGGATTGGGTA
Organism: Hyposmocoma kahamanoa; assembly: GCF_003589595.1. Lineage (NCBI taxonomy): Eukaryota > Metazoa > Arthropoda > Insecta > Lepidoptera > Cosmopterigidae > Hyposmocoma > Hyposmocoma kahamanoa. Next base: position 4,370,488 of record NW_020653850.1, read on the forward strand.
GTGATTGCTGCGCGTGACCAAAGTGTGTCCAGGCCGTGCGAATTGTTCACCCTTCGATCCCGTAAACCTACTTAGCCCACCGCCGTCACTAGATTAGTTAGGGTAGTAACCCCGCGTGGTTCATGTAATTCTAGTATACACAGGTGCATTTATTATTATTGTAAACCGATCAATAAACGATCAATATTAAAACTCGTTGTTGGTTTCCTTCGTTAGTTTTAGAACCTTGGATAAATTCCTGTGGGTAAATAATAGTGTGCTTGTCCCGACCGCACCCGGGCGAATATGCTACATTACATCTGCTATGCCACGAGGCACGGCTCTAAGCGACATCGCGTGCTATTTTTGCAGACCGATTTATAGCAGTGGCGCAAGAGGCTAGGCCCAGCGGGAACAAATACACGGGCGAACGAAGGAGACGCCACGACCCAGAGCGGCGCAGATATCGGCGAGAGAGTGACACACACAGCGGCGGTCGCAGAAACAAAGTATTTTATGTTATTCGGGGTGGAATTTTTGTAAATCGGTGACAACCCTTCTGGATTTGATATGGTGTTTCAAATGTACGTCTACGTGTCCTATGTTAAGAGCTAAGCGTCCTACCCACTGCCACTTCAACTTGCTAATCCTTCGAGCTATGTCAGTGACTTTCGTTATTCAACGAATCTCCTTATTTGTGATTCGATCACGTAGAGAAATGCCGAGCATTGCTCGCTCCATAGCTCATTGAGTGATTTTGAGCTTTTTTATAAGGCCCATAGTAAGTGACCACGTCTCAGAGCCGTGTAGGTCATTGCTGGCAATACGCACTGCTCGAAGACTTTTGTCTTCAAGGACTGCGGTATTGCGAACGAGAAGAAGTCCCGGAGCTTCCCAAAAGCTGCCCAACCGAGTTTGATTATATACATATTTATACCGCTCTTTATTCAATTTGTGGATTCCTTCTCTCGTATTCTGAATATCGTATTTAAAATATGAACTAATTTCGAGGCAAAGAAGTGCCACTTTAGATAACCGCTCCCGCGATACATGCAGTCGTAGACGCATACCACACCTAGAGGTGCCGGTGATGATTTTATACCGATTTATCGGATATCGAAGTTATAACAGGTAAAAGAACTAATACTAATTGCTATTTCGGTAACTACTCTAGCAAACCATAAAGTTTTTAATGCCTGGATCTGTCATTTAAAAAAATAAACAACTTCAAAAACACGTCACGACAATCGTGTGTGTTATTGTTTGGACTGGTGATTTCGGTGTTTATTTATTGAAAACATACCGTAAGTAATATTTTTTAAGTTTACCCTGAATATAAATATTTATAAACTATACTTTAAGGAGTAATTTCATGGTAAACGTTAGAACCACTCAAACGGAATATTATCATATTTACCCAAGTACACCAAAAATTTCATTAGTGCTTTTTAAATGCAGGATTTGCGATGTATTACTGCATTTTATTTGAGATGTTTTTGTTGTAGTACGGAGGGTATTTGTTTAGCAATGCAGAATAATAATTTTTATTTATAAAAACTTGTATTTAAACTGAATCCTTTTCTAATTTGCGAAACCAAATAGCCGCCATTTTGCGGTAGGATGAGCGCATTGCGTGAGCGGCTAACGCCATATCTAAATACGTACACTGCAGTTGCCATTGCTATCGCTACTGAACATACGTGGCATAGACAACTCGCGCTTAGCTAAGTCCAAACTCGTGACCAAACCAAGCTTGCACTAGAAATAGAGGCCGTCATTTCGAGTAGTGATTGCTACCACATTGTCTCCACTGCTAAAGTCTAGCGGTTGTCCTTTGTGTATAGCGAGGTCCATGTTGCAACACCATTCAAACGGCTTAGGTTGATTCCACATAACATTGACAGTGTTGAATCAGCCTTTGGAAAAAATATGTAGTAAAATTAAGGACATACACTGATTACTACATGGTGTGAAAACAAGATTCCTGAGAAAAACACAAAATTACCTCGAAATTTTACAAGACAAACCCAATAGGTACTTTACATATACCAATGACTTTTTTTTATATATCAACTGAACAAAATATAACCGTATACTATATGATCATTGACTTACAAATAAATGGACGACGGGTCTAATACAAAAACCAC
>NW_020653850.1:4372626-4383622 GCF_003589595.1 Hyposmocoma kahamanoa
TCATTGACTTACAAATAAATGGACGACGGGTCTAATACAAAAACCACGAAAAAAATGTCCCAAGTCAACTTATTTAAACGTAGTGACATGTAAAGGAATATGAAAAAGCTAAAACGTTGAATTTAAATTATAATGTCATCGCAGTACTGTCTAATTTTGCTTGCTTCGCTGTCAGTCGAACAAACGAAGACTAAAGCGTGAATGACGCTCTGTATACGATTTTAACGCCCTATAAGTTCGGACACTTTTTAGCGCGGACCCGACGTCCATATAATTGTAAGTCAATGCCCAATCTGTAATAACTACTACTAATCATGTGCCAATTTTAATACCAATCTGTAATACCGTATCCCTTTCAGGGTAAATCTGTCTCACGTTGAGTATTTAAGTAGGGAGTGTTTGGTAGCGTTGTACCTGTTTTTTGTATATACCTTTTTTGTTACAGCCTCTTTTTCCCCTTTTGATTTAATTACGAATAAATTTTCTGCGGACCAAAGTATCATCAGGTCACCGTTCATTAAGGTTTGCAACCTTTTCCAGGTGGTATATCAACGACATATGGATGGACAGTTCCGAACGATCTAGTCGATCGAGGGAGGAACGGTGAGGGTGGAACTAAATTGAATAGTTCCTGTGCACACTCCCCGAAATATATCCGATAGAAATGTGAAAAGTTTGAAATGATAATATATACCTTATATTAAAATTATCTACCATAACTACTATAATATGACTATATACCCATTTATGTGGCCTGTGATATACCCTGTATAATTTGAATCAACATCTAACTACTAAATACCGAACAGTGTCTATACGTGAATTTGGGGCACATAACTTTATGAATACATTCAGAAGGTTTACTTGTATTATTTAGCAGTGTAAATGCAAATAATATTGAGAGGAGATTACGCAAGTCTATATGAAATTTGTCCTTGAGATTTGAGGGTGTGTTATTATAGGATTAGTTACACTAGAATGAGGCAAGAAATTACCCAAAAATTTGGTTTCCGAAATAACGATTCTTCGAATTTTCATTACACCGAAAACCGAATCATAACGAAACCGTTGTTCTTTCAGGATATGTTGGATGTTTATCGCAAAGATACAATTAGGTTCGGTAAGGTTAGGTTAAATTAGGTTTAAAAGAAAAAAAAAACATTTTTATCTCAAAATTACTTGCGAGGTTATGAAAATTCGAGCAAACGTTAGTTCTGGAAAATGTCATTTCGAACTACTGATAGGTAACTAGAAGCATGGAATATTAAATTTTGATTACATACATATTTGCATATGTTGAATCTTTTTTGTGTGACCTCAAGTGACAGGATGAACAAGTCGAGCACCTGGTGGTACCACTCAGAGCTTTAAATCGCAAATATTTGAAGGGCACTGCCTCAGCTCCCGTTACACTGAAACATAGTTTGACAAGTCCCATGTGACTGTAATTTCACCGGTACCCTTCCAAACCAAAACGCAGTAATGCTAGCAGTTGCAGTGAACCTCAGATGTCTGAGATTTAAAGCTCTGAGTGGCACTTCCACTGTCATGGATAGACGTGTAGCTTATCACCAGCCACAAGTCTTTTTCGACCCGTAGATTGACATCGTAAAAAAAACTAAAGCCATTTTATCTTCTAAAATTGGCTATTCGCTAAAGTTATTAAAATCCGAAACACAATTTTCAGCTATTCCATGTAATGGCGACTAATCCTTATTTCAATCTATCGTACAGAAAATCAGTTATCCGTAGTTTCAGAAGCTTATAGCCAATTTGCTCTGTTAGTTCGATTATCCGATCGTGTTTTATATACTTCAAGCATTTTATTCGTAGTGTTACATTTTACGATAATATTGTAAAAGAATGTTATAATGTTTGATATTCATTTATTTATGTTATACTTTGTTATAGGTAATTATTAATACAAATATCGAACACAAAGAAAAGTTCCCTCGATCTGTTAGGATGCGAACCTGTGTCTGTTTTGTCAATCTAGAGTACTGCTATACGAACTGAGCTAAAAATCGAGTCATTCATAATAATAATAACAACAATAATACGAGATCACCGACATGTGGGATGTAGGCTCCACTGAAATAATCACAGTTGTTTTCTCCGCAAATGGATTAATTCCAGTCAGCTTTGCTAGCAGCTTCAGGCGGTTGGATTCTTGTGTTCATAAGGCATGTCGCTTCCAGCACAAATGCAGAAAGCTTTCCTGTTTGATACGGCACGTATTGTTCGCCGAAACCTGAACCTGAGACTGTGCCATTGCCGGGGAAAACCGCCTCTCCCACTTCAAGAGGCGAGAATCGAAAATATATATCCCAAATAATAATAATAATAACGCACATCATAGCCCCGCACTAAGGAAACCCTGTGTCGGGGGTGCTAAGGACACCCATTTCTCTCGGCCCGCGACGCGCGTAACTTGAGGCCGGTCAGACGCCGACCACACTGTGATCCGGGCGCACTAATGCGAGTGTCGTCGCGAGTCGCCAGGCGTTGTAGTTGAAAAACACGAGGCGTCGCGACGCTTCAACTCTGCGCTAGTATGAGTCGAGCCTTAGTGTGTTATTGTTAAATAAAAATATATTTTTAACCGACTTCAAAAAAGAGGAGGTTATCAATTCGACTGAATGTTCTTTTTTTTTCATTCATCCACCTTTAAGGGTGGCTGTTCACGCATGAAGATTCATTTTTATAAATAGCGCCTAACTTTAATTTAGGAGCAATTATTTTAATGGTTGATTTTGCTGTTTCTCCAATTCAAGGCGTTTTTCTCTTAATATACTTTGAGTAGTGAGAACCGATTATTATTATCTCCAGTGTCAAGTTCTGTATAGTGGCGAACTAGGGGATATTTCAATAAAACTTAGCAAATAGACGTAATTCCACGTACTTTTGAGGTCGGTTTTTTTAGTACTCTGTACTGAGATTATTTTAATTTGTAATACCAAGTGGGTCGCCGAACAAGCAGTGTTGCAGCGATACTTAGAGCGAAGATCTGAGGGGCACTGCTGCTATATCCGTCACCTTGAGACATACGTTGACAATTCACCAGCACCTTTAACCCTTCAAAACCGGAACACAATAATGCTCACGTTACTGCTAGGCGGCTGAAATAGGAGTGTAAATACATTCCTGTCTTCTGGACTTCTTGCAGGTCCTAGATCACGGCTGGCTACACTTGAAATCGTCACACTGATTAAACACTATTACTCAAGCGTAAGACTGATACCGCTGAGAAGAATGACTCAGAATCTTTATTGACTGCCCTTTCGAGTCACTTAGTCACGGGTTACGCGTAATTGTTGTTTCATGGAAAATTTTTCGTAATTCTTAAATATTGTGTACTGCAATAGGGGCTTTTTAACCGAAGTGTAAGCGATTAGATTTTAGTTGTGCGTCGATAGTTCGGACGTGTGTTCGCTCGATGGTTTTTAGTTTTATTTGCAATCGGCCGGCGCGGTTAGAGTGAGCTATTAGGCATCTTGTACCGCTGCCAGAGCACACGTCCGTTAGTCAGTGTTCTGGTGAGCATATCTGTGTTTAAGATGACGAATCGGTTGACAACCTTCTGGTAGTGTGTAAGTTTCAAAGTCAAGTAGCATGTAACCTGAGAAAATATGTAAAAAAGTACAATAAAGCAAGTTTTGAAGATTATCCCAGTTTATATTTACAAAAGTACCTCTCGCTACGCAACACGAGCTACGTCCAAGCTTACAGTACGTAGCGGTTTTGTAACAGACTCAAGCTCTGTTTGAGACGTTTATCATATATCAGGTCTGATAAACGAAGTACAAGATGTTATATGATTTTTTGTTCGGGACTTAATCATGTATGAAACATATTTTAATTACCTTGAACCTTTCGGACGTATTGCATATTGTTGTGTGTTGGTCTAGTGACAACCCTAGTTCACGAATAAATAAAAAAAGCACGGCTAGTGGATGTTAACACTCGCCTCTTCAGTCCCTTCGAGACCATGGACGTTGCAACACGTCCAAACTGGCGTCCAGGTAATTAAAATATGTTTTATACATGATTAAGTCCCGAAGTAAAAATCAAATAATGTGTAAAAATCGTAAAAGTTTAAATCAAAGTATAGTACAAAGTAATTCACGTTCTACAAAGGAAGGTCAGTGTCAAATTTATCTGAAAGCTGGAAGCAGCAATATATTTTTTTTAAACTGAACCTTATTGCGACTGTTACGCACAGGAAATGAAACTACTTTTTCGGATATAAATCGGGTATATTTGTTTTTTCAAACAAAGGAATGTTTCGGGCTTTTTACAGGACGCATGGTCACGGCGGAATGATATCTGTAAAGGACCCGAAATGTTCGTTTATTAAAAAAAAAAATTACGCGATATAGATAAAAAAATAGTTTCGTGTAAAGAGCTCCTTTTATCAAAACTGAAAATCAACCAAACAAATGAAAATAATTCGAGATGGTTTTTATAAAATTCTTCCAGCACATTCATTGAAATAAATTAATTGAAAAGAAATTCCTTCCTTACAGAATCGTTTATTAGGTTCGAATTCGTCTAAAATGTCCATTAACGCTACAATATCAAAGATTGGTCGTCGCATTACCATAATGAAACGGGAGCCTTTTGATACCGTCTTTTTGAAAGCATTTTTGCAACAAGCAAGTGAGGATGGATTAAAATGGAAGCTTTTTTTGTTTGCTCGCATAATTAATTAAGACGTACGCGGTAATTGCGTAGTATAGGATTCCTTTTCAAATTGCTTTGGTCTTTGTGAGGTTAATGGACTCCATTTGCAAAAACGCAAACAAAACTTTAATTAAATTCAATACTTTTCTCTCTTTGTTTACCAGTTAAAAAAGAATAGAAGACTTTATTTTATGTGAAAAAAAGACGCTGTAATTAATGGTTAAAACTATTTTAAAATATTTTATATATATATATTTTAGAATATTACATACGATTTGCTGACTAGATATTAAACGTTTTGGATTTAAATTGCATATATTATTACGAACTTTCAACTATTTATTGTTGCTTATTGCTCTTGGTATAGTGTTCGCTGAGGTCTATTGCGTGACCATATCAGAATTCCAAATGTGTAATGTATCATGCATTTTTTATACACGACAGGCAGATGACTCCATTCCATCTGATGTAAAATGGAAAATGGAATCCAAACGTGAAGAAAGCTAATACAATGTTAATATAATCACCACCCAAGCCACCTTCCACCCTGCATGCCTACAAGATGCCTCTTCACGCCTCGTTTGAAGGACCTCATATCGTAACACGGAGGGAATACGTGCCCTGGAAGGGAGTTCCATTTCTCAACTGTGCGACAGAGGAAGGTGGCCACAAAATCTTTTAGTTCTTTTAGTAGTTTAGATGGAATACGGGTAGTTGTAAAGCGGTTGTAAAGTATAAATATTATTATCCTAATAGAGATTGGCATAATTTTTAAGTCTTAAGATTTTTCGGTTACCGGTATTGAAATAGTTTACCAGACTATTCAAATTTTTACTTTACCTTCACGTATTTTATGTTCAATTTGGAACGAGTTGCAACACCTCTTTCGGCACTTTGTTCAGAACGTCACACCACCTTTTACACGTTTTATTTTCTACCTCTACAATAATGTTAGAAATGGTATATAGCTACAAAAGATTACTTAATGAATATAAATAAAATAAATTACGTAATTAAGTAACTTACCGTTGACTTTATATATATGAATATAAGTTACCTTTGTTATGTTGAATATCATGGTAAAAATTCAATAAATACTTAAAAATTACAATTTTAAACTAACATCTCTAGTCAGTCGCTGATAGCTAGCTGTAAAGGTACCTGTCTGGGTGAAGAAATCGATTTGTCACAGATAACGCTGCAGGAAGAACGTCGTTAAAAACCAAAAACAAAATTCTGCAACTAGCACATAGAAAAATTCGTAAGATTGGTTGGCTTAATTCATTACATGTAAACTTATTTTATCTACACACACATCAAGCCCTCTATGATGTGTTCAAAAATCGCAAATTACGACCAGAATAAAGATAAACTTTATTAGAACAATTTTTTTGTCTGTGAAAATGTTACTATTGTGTAATAATAACATCGAATTCGACTTTATTATTACATTCAAATTTCGAACATCTCTCAAAAACAAAACAATTTGATTCGACCTCAATTCTAATACCAGTCGAGGTGACAAGTTACATAAGTGAGAGGTTTGACAAATTTCACACGTTACTTGAAATCGAGCGATATGATGGTTGGGGCCGACTCTAGTTTGTCTATGAATTATAAAAAAAACTACGATTGCGTGACATGCGAGAGAAAAGTTTTTGTTTGCCGCTAATTCGCCAGTCGTAACATGCGGTTCCTGAACACTTCATAGCTTATAATATGTGTATAGATAAAGCAGTGTGATGTAACCCTCACTCGTATTTTTAATACTTTTCATTATGTAACAGTCACATAAACCACTATTACGTAACAATTCACTTAATATAACATACGTTTAATATGAACTTACGTACTATAATTACATTTTAGATAATAAAAAATAACTCTAACACTCATTTTAAATAACAATCACATGTTTTGCGAGTCAGTTTATATAATTCAATTTGATAAAATTTTTATCAAATTTTCAAGTTTTATTACCAATATTTTTATGTGACATTACTTCACTAGTTTGTTATAATAATTATTAATACAAAGATCGAATACTAAAATAATCGGTCCGGCTGGATACGAACCGACGACGTCTTCTTGCATACCGTGCCAGACGCTATACAAACTAAGCTAAACTAAGTTTACAAATCTTCGCTTCCACTCATGGGCTAGACAGACACATGTCCCTCTACCACGAGGTTACTGTGACAGTTGTCGCTAGCGACCGCGTAAATTACTTCACAATGTTGTATGGCAAATTATACAGCGCCCCTAGCGGTCGCAAGAAGAAACAACATTTTGTTTAATTAAATTTTTATTGAATTGATACTCAATTCTTTTTTGTGAAACATAATAATTATTAATACAAAGATCGAACACTCAGAAAAAATTCCCTCAAGTTTTTTGAATTTTTATTGAATATCAATTCAATAAAAATTTAATTAATGAACATATGTAATAAATAGTTCAGAAACATAAACGGCTCAAGCTGTTTTATCTTGTTCTAACCTAACCTAAACTACTAAAGTAGGGGCGCACATAAATTTGACTTATACACCTTAACACTGTCAAAAATCTAATCTGTAACAAAAGTATATTATTATAAGATTTATTCTAGCCGGTGAGGATTGCTCATAGAGTATATAACCAGAAATAGAGACGAAATAAGGGCCATATATTCCTGATAACACATTAGCGATATAGCTCTTATAAATATTAAGTCCCGTTTGCACTGAAATATAGACAGACCAACTACTGACCTGTGCGTACGTCTCCGTATATTCCAAAAAATATTCTGTATTTATTGTAATAAAGATAATATCTCTAACAATGCCGTGCTGTTATATTCGGTGGTGTGGGAAAAACAGCAAAACATCTAGTTACAAAACAAATGGAATCACATTTCATCCGTAATTAAATATTAAACATGTAATTTTGCAATTTTCGTCCATTATAGCAAAGCTCAAGTTAACTGGTCGATTTGAAGTGAAACAGTTGACGACACCCATTGCCGACAACCGTCAATTGTTTCGAACTCGGGCTAGCCAATCGGAGCGCAGTTGTCGCAGTAATTATATGGCAGAATAGTTTTCAAACAAATTAAATGACATTTTGTCTCTATTTCTGGTTATATACTCGATGGGACCGCTCTTGCGCCCCGGCTTTTAATTGTGACTCTCGGTGAATGGAGTTTAACCCTGTTAATCATAAAAAATATATCTTATTTCGTAAAATTTATTTAACTTGAGAATAACACCTATATAAAATGATTACTCTTCTGTCTATATACATTTTGGAAACTGCCATGTTTGTAAGACAACATTTGGATCTTTTTGAATTCGTTGAAAGCACACGTCGAAACGCAAAGCTCATATTACCAACTCCAAGATTGGAAATGTTTAGAGATAGCCCGCTATATAGATGCATACTAATTTATAACAAAATACCAGACATCCTCAAGAAAGTAGATAGTGACAACGCGTTTAAAACCAAGTTGAGGTCTCTGTTGCTAAGTAAATGTTATTACAATGTGGGAGACTTCATGAACTCTCCTATAAGCTAAAAGAGTCCAGTTTCAGATAAGTAATTTTAAATCTATGTAATACTATGATCTAAAGTTTATTAATGATAATTTTAAGATCCTATATGTATTAGTTCCTAAATGTTATTATTATTATTTTTTGTTATTATTTTTTATTTTTACAATTTTAATATTACGTTTAATAATAATTAATTGCTGCACCCCAAACGGGTATGTATGTACTTATTACCTATGTAATTTTTGTACCTACATTGTTTGCAAATAAATAAATACATAAATATTATTATGTAAAAATTGGTTTATATAAAATGTTTCTATTAAGTGTGAATATTGTAATTAAATTGAATTACAGGAAGTATATTTAGTCCAAGTACAGTTGTATTCAATGAATGGTATGTAATGGCATTTTATTTTCGTAGAAATGATGCGCACCCTGCAATGTCACAAGTGAATTGAAAGAAAAGTAACGAAATTAAAAAATTAATATTTTTTCACATAATATGTTGCTCTGATCCCAAATGTTAGCAGCTACTAAAACTAATGGTACATTTTTATTAAATGAATTGGCAACCCTATGCATCTGAGGCGCGAATTGCATGCGGTATTTCCCCACCTTACTTAAAAGATCCTGTAGTGGGAAAGGGCGAGCTGGGGAAATTTAGAAAGCGTGTTTGGCCATTCGATTACGAGGAGCGATAGCACACAGTAGTAACAAGAGGAGAATCAAAACTGATTAATGAGTTAAGTGAAATTCTAAATATGTAATTATATATAAGTAACGTGTTCGTAAATGTTTTTTAACTTACATGTGAGAATTTCTGAGAATAAAAATTGTGTGAATCAATTTACAGAGTTTTCCGTCACAAGATTATGAAAATCGTGAACAACGACATACCCAGACCCGAGACAATACAGAAAAGTTGGTTTTGGTTGGAGACCTCACAAATGGCAACACTATGTAATATGCCAGCCACTCGACTACGGCCTTTTAATTCTGTATATCGGTTTTGATGGGTAAGAGAGCTGGTGAAATTACAGACACATGGGAATTGTTAACTTGTGTCGCAGTCGCCCCTCAGATCTTTGTTATTTTACCGCTCACGCGATACATGCAGCCGTAGACGCATACCACACCTAGAGGTGCCGGTGATGATTTTATACCGATTTATCGGATATCGAAGTTATAACAGGTAAAAATAACTAATATTAATTGCTATTTCGGTAACTACTCTAGCAAACCATAAATTTTTAATGCCTGAGTCTGTCATTTAAAAAAATAATCAACTTCAAAAACACGTCACGACAATCGTGTGTGTTATTGTTTGGGCTGGTGATTTCGGTGTTTATTTATTGAAAACATACCGTAAGTAGCGTTTTTTAAGTTTACCCTGAATATAAATGTTTATAAACTATACTTTAAGGAGTAATTTCTTGGTAAACGTTAGAACCACTCAAACGGAATATTATCATATTTATCCAAGTACACCAAAAATTTCATTAGTGCTTTTTAAGTGCAGGATTTGCGGTGTATTACTGCATTTTATTTGAGATGTTTTTGTTGGTAGTACGGAGGGTATTTATTTAGCAATGCAGAATAATAATTTTTATTTATAAAAACTTGTATTTAAACTGAATGCTTTTCTAATTTGCGAAACCAAATAGCCGCCATTTTGCGGTAGGAGGACCGCATCGCGTGAGCGGCTACGGCTCTTAGCTGCACAGCAACTGTTATGGACAGACGTGTCGTTTACCACCAGGCGTGCGACTTGTTCGTCCCGTCACTTGGTGTCATAAAAAAATGTATTTTAGTGTCGGTGTTTATACTGTTTCTCTATAAAGGTATAAATGTTTTCTACCTCCTTTTAAATTTCCTTTTCGTCATAAAATTCACCTGCAGTGTAAGATTTTGTTATCAGTACTTAACGACACACTTCGTTTTGACGACTGGCAAGATTACGCCCTTTTATCCTAGACCTGCCTTAATATCGAGTTCATTTAGAATAAGCACCGCCCTTACAAAAAGATTGCAAGATATTTTTCTTTCTACATTCTACTGGGTTTTAGGGTCCCTTCAGCAAATTTGTAACGAGCAATATTTTTATTGGGTTTTAGTTTTTTTGCGATTTTTAGATATTGTGAATAAAACTAATTTTCTTAAATTTCGATGTTCGTGAAATTCTGATGTGTATCTTTACCATTAGTTCACGGTAACAGTTGCCGCTAGCGACAATTTCAAATATTTGTATACAAAATGTTACTTCTTCTCGTAACCGCTAGGGGCGCTGTTCAATTTGCCTTACAATATTACCAAACGTTTTACGAAGTTGCCAGCGACACCTGACTCTGTAATGTCACGGTAGAGGCTATGATCACGTAATAGATTCCAACGAATACTATTATAAGAGCAAATACGACAAAACGATAAAAAAAAGACCAGAAAAGTGTGCTTATTGGCTTGTTAATCTACATCTATTTGCCAATTTTTTTTTCGAGAGATTCATCCTCAAGTTTGCCACCCATACAGGCGGAATATTTTCATCAAATTTAAATACTGAAGTAACCTCTTTCCAAAAAAAACAACAATCACCAAAATCGGTTTACAAATGCCGGAGTAATCACGTAACATCCACAAAAAAATTGAATTGAGAATCTCCTCCTTTTTTAAAGTCAGTTAACAACAAATAGTTGATAGCTACACATGCAAAATGAAGCCATTTCTTTTGGATCTAAATAGCGTATATTTGTTTTATTCAAACAAACTTAAAACCTTTCGGGTTCTTT
>NW_020653850.1:4384022-4419366 GCF_003589595.1 Hyposmocoma kahamanoa
AAAAAAAATCTAATTTGCACTTCTCATTCAAAAGAAATTAAAAACCTGCACTTGTATTTAAAGTAAGTTATTCAAATGTTGAAATGATTTCGATGTTGAAATTTTCACTGTATAAACAACACTCAACTACAAATATGATGACAAATAGGATGTTTTGCATTGTTTTTAATAAAGAGTGACTGAGTGAGAGTGAAAGAGCTAGAGAGACTGAAATGACTGAATTTTTAATAAATAATAATTCTAATATCTTCCTATCTTTCTTGATGTGGATTAATGCCATGATTATGAAATTAAAATCAATGCACACCTTTTTGCCACAGATAACTTGGTTGCTATTTTTTTTTATCGTATATCGTCGGGTTTAACTCTGAAAAAAGTAGTTTCATTTCCAGTTGACAAATCTATAATCACTGTCTGTTATTTACAGTATTTTTTTCTCATTTTTCGACCCTTTCACAAATACCATTCAGCCGTGACTATGGAACCTGTAAAAGGCCCGAAATGTTGGTTTGTCTGAAAAAAGAATTATACGCGCCTTAAATCCGAAAAAAAAATTATTTTATTTTCGAAGATTTTTGTTTTACATTTTCTATTCTCCATTATTATCAAGGGTGTGTAACATAAAATTTGAAGCATAGCTCTGTAATTTTTTAAATAAATAAGACCTCTTTAAAGTATTGTCTACCCCGTCCGGTGGATACTATCCGATACCGTCTGTTTTATTCTGGTCACGCGTAGTACAGTAGGTGTATAATTTGTACATATTCTAACCTTGATTTTTAACATGCTTTTGTTGCAAGAGTTAAGTAAGTTATATATAGACAACTATTTTTTGGCTTCTTTTAACCCCCTTCGGCGTTCACCTAAAGATCGAAAACTTGGATTTCTCATCCAGGGCTAACCTTGACAATGCACCAAAAAAGGCTACACCACCTTTTGTGAGTAAAAATCTCTAATGGCCGGTCTAACTTAAATGCAATAATAAATAAAGTAGATATATATGAAATTCATCTAAGACAGATTTCAAAATAATCGGATCCATATTATTTGATATCAGTAGAGCTCCTTGTAAAAAGGTTCGCTTGACTTACCTATTTCTGCTGCCAACAGTAATGTGAACATTACTGCGTTCCGGTTTCGAAGGGTAGGTGTACTGGTAAATTACAGGCACATGGAATTTGTCAACTTATGTCTCAGGGTGTCGGGCGCAGTGCAGTGCCCTTCAGATCTTTGTGATTTAAAGCTCTGAGTGGCACTGTAACTGTTAGAGACAGGCGTGTCGCTTACCACACTGTATTTTATCCAGATCAGAACCCTTAGCTTGCTATTCTAAAGCACACTTAACTGGTTTTTCTTTCCAAAGGTTTTTGCTAAATAACTCCCTTTTCAACTGGCAGCTATTATCATACAAATAACGTTCATTATTTTTTGACAAATCATCTTGTTTTCATACATATTTGTTTCCTTCTTATAATGTTGGTTAATAGGCGATTACATAATACTAATAATGGAAAAATTGTAGGTCATGATATCAAATGGTTGAGGTCTATATATATTTTTACGAGTAGTTACAGCTTTAAGGCTGCCTTTCCACCAAAAATGTGCGACGTAGCGAGGCGGTGTGTGAGGGAAAAATCCATCAACAGGATTACTTCATTCTCCTAGCCTCGCTTAGCGCAGCTCCGGTGGAAAAGGGTAGCGGAGCTAAATATTTGTACACACAAAATAGCGAGAGATGTGTTCGAGGAATATGTGCGAAGGATGCGGGCGAGGAATGTGTGCAAAACGGTGTAGGAAACTAGAGCTACTGAAAGTATGACACTAACTGACACTGACACATCGCAACCGCTCACCCCACCACACCATACCCCGCCCGCGCGTAGCTGAAAAGAGTCCGTAACGCATCCTCGCACCGCGCCGCTACACATCCTCGCACCGACTCGCACATCTCTGGTGGAAAGGCAGCCTTACCCCTGTCACTTATTACTTTACCTCTGATAAAAATATATTTGAAATGGATTATGTCAGTGGCATGTGTGGTTCGGTTCAGTATCTGTCTTATTTATGGATGACTGACGGACGGAAGGATATGGGCTGTTATTGGATGACAACGACTTGACTGGTTTAATAAAAAGAGTCACTATCTACACATTTGGTTTTTCTTTTCAATTATGTTCCTCCGTCCCGTCAATATTAAATTGCTCCTAACGTTAATCCACTCTTCCTTTATGCATGTGCTGTACAAATTTATTAAAAACACTTACTTACTTACACATTTGTTTCTGTAATAGCATGTATAGGTTTTTTGTAGACTCTTCTCTCAGTGAATTCTGTCGAAATTCACCGGTCAATTTTTTAATTAAAAACGCGTGTGTTCCTCAACTTGACATTGGCGAAATCATCGATTACTTCGATGAGGCCATGACATTTAAAAGAAGAAGAAAGAGTATGACGTGAATATCCAAATTAAATCAAATATCTTTATTTCGTACGTAATAAAATTATTACATTTCAAATAGATTAAAACTTGAAATTCAATTTGAAATATACCACGAGCTTTTCGGTGAAGGAAAACATCGTGACACCTTCACGTCGAAGAAGGTGAATCGCCGAATTCTGTAGATCGGAAAAACAAATACTATTTTTTAGGTATTTTATAATAGATAATAGATAAAAGGACCCAGAAAAGGTTTGGCGTCTGTCGTTTTCAGAGGGTGTAGTGCAACGAATACGTTCTTACGATGGTAGGTTAAAGAAGTTTACAGTGATTTATCTCAATGTACGCAGAGACACACTAGATATGATTTTTTACACAAAATCATCCATTATAAAATAGATAGCTACTCACTCCTCAGCCAATTCAAACTAAAAGTGCCGTATAGGTATCCCCGTCACAGAATTAAAGATCTCTTTTCGACGCCAATTCGCTGGACAATAGCAGGTCGCAACTCGCCAGTTCCTCGTCTATGCACCTTATATAATCATCTTAGCATTAATATCAATAATTTAGATATATTTCACGATTCCTTGACTAAATTCCGTAAGCCTATCACGTAATCGTGACCTATTTTTCTTTTTTTTTTGTAAGCTTTAGTAGCAGAATATACAGTACTGCACTTTAGGTTTACTTATTCTGTTTCCTTTTGTTTACTATCAAAATATATCCATAAATACGAGTCCAATACATATCCATTACTGACTACTTAATTGTGTCCACTAATTTACTTGCATCCTGTGTTCGTCTGTAAAAAATTGTGCAATTAGTATAATACTTAACGTTGCAATAGTAACCAATCATAATGTTGTAACTGTTGTTGATGAACCTTAATAAGTAAATAAAATAATATTTAGATATTTCTTTATAAGCAATTGTAACTGTTATAACAGCAGGTTATTAATAGTTAAAAATGGTAGCGCTGCACACGGGTGCTCATAAGGAAGAGTTACCACTGACCCGAATTTTGTGTAAGCTAAATGCAATCACTTGTTTCGTGGCTATATTCTATTGCTAATTGAATGAATTAGTAAAAGCGGCTTTGTGGGTTTCGTATTACCATAATAATAATAGTTTAGTAGTAATTAAGCTTGCCATTATTTACATTAAAGATTATTTATTAATTAGGACTTGTTGTCTACACTATTGCATTAGGTACAACCTGTAAAGATAGTTGTTAGTTGGAAATAAATAAATAACAAACTTTACTCTCGCATTGAAAAGGCCCAATTTGTGGAGTTCAGGGAATATGTGTACAGGCAGGGAATTCCACTTAGCCGTTCGCCATATAAATGTGGACGCGAAACGCTTTGTGTGAATCCTTCGACATAGGGAGCCCCAGTATATTATTTATGTATTTATTATTATTATTATTATACATATTATACTTTATAATTAATCATCCATTGATGTCTTGTAACAATTATAATTTTAATATATTAACAATTAGTGGCAAATAATGAGTAACGAAGTACTTGTCTATGACAGCGTGTTAAGCACAGGGATTCAAACCCTTGACCTCGCAATTGTAAGAAACCATTCTACCAGTTGGCTACTTGCGCTTTTGTACCAGAGAAAGAGCATTTGCGCACTACGTCCGATTCGTACCAATTCCGAGTCCGAGAATATATAGCAACCTATTTATTATGAATCAGACAACTATTGTCGTTCTAACTAGAACTCTATCCAGATGACAATATCAAAGAAGAACATTCAAAATTGGTATTGTTAAAAATTTCCTATAAAAAATACTGTAGTATCTGTAACGTTTAACTAAACCAGCAAACAGAAGCGAATCGGTAGATATATCTAATACCGTAGCCCCTTGCGAGAACGCCGTAGAACGTTCTACGAACGTCTACGATCGTTAGTCTTCACCTTCAATAATGCTACGAGAACGTTACGGGCTTAGAATACACGTTATAAAAAACCACTGAGTTTCTTTTGTATTATAATTAATATTATATACAATACTTAATATCTTATTTCTATATGTTTTAGATTTACATTTTGTTACACGTGAATTCTGTCGCTTACCATGAGGCGTGAATATATAGGCGCAGTGGCAGTGTTACTCTGGTGTTTAGGATTTAAGTATATTGAGTGGCAACGCAATTGTTATGGATAATGGTATAAACCTTGTATACATGTTGTAGCAGTAGAGCTCCCTGTCAAAGAATTCGTTCAGATAAGTACTGCCACCTTAATGTAAACTGCCACCAAGCTGTAATGTGAGCATTACATATTCCGGTTTATGGCTTTGAGTGGCACAGCGACTGTTGGAGCTGGTTCACATGACAAGCGATAGACGTGCATTCAACGCGCGCTTACAACTACCTGATTTTTATTCATAAGTAGCCATAGGCTTTCCCATGACGACGCGCATTCAATGCATGTTCATCGCGCGTTCGATAAGCATTCAATGCGCGTCAGCATTGAAGCTCGTCATGCGAACCTGGTCTTAGAGTACACTTGTCATTCACCATCAGACCCATAACCTATTTGTCCCTTTATTTGATTTTGTAAAAACCGTTTCGTTTAATAGTCCTAGTGTGTATCCACTTCAAAACTTGCAGTATATATTGTTATAATTTTGTTGACAGAGCATTGTTCCAGCGAATGTAACATGATTCTATAAAACAGAAAGTGTTTGTTTATTATTTATAACAGAGATTCACCTACTAGAAATAACGTACATTGTCTTCAGCGTAGATGTTCTACATTTTTAAAACGCAATAGCAAACTCTTTTGTCCGTTGTTATAATTGCTTTAATGGCCTTAATTTCCTCTGTATATATAGGAAACTTGCACCCTGGTACTAGATGTATATAGGTTGAAAAATTCAAATTATAATAATTATACTCGTATTTCGGAAACATGGTACAAATAGTAAAAAATTTAACGTTTTAAATTTTCAGCGGTTGTACCTCTTTGTCTCCTACATGTTATTATAAGTGCATATTTTGTACCCTTGGAATAATAAAGTCATAAAAATAATAAGAACTACAAGAAACAAACTATATTTTACGTTATTATACACGTTAAAAAACGAAAACAAAGATCTGCAACAAGCACAAAAAAGAATTTTAGGATCGGTATAGCTCCTTGTGAAAGAGAAAAGAGACCACCTTACCTATTTCTGCCGCCAAGCAGTAATGTTGGCATTATTGTGTTCCGGTTTAGAGTGGTAAGGGTACTGATGAAATTACAGACACACGGGACTTGTCAACTTATGTCTCATGGTTTCGGGCGCAGTGGCAGTGCCCTTCACATCTTTGCGATTTAAAGCTCTGAGTGGCACTGCAACTGTTATGAACAGATGTGTAGCTTACCACCAGGCGCATGACTTATTCGTCCCGTCACTTGGTATTACGAAAACAAAAAGCCTCTTGTGAGTATTTCCAATTCAAAAATAATACTGACTATTGGCGAGTGGACTGTATAACTATGTGCACTATGATGGAAATACCGTATATGCAGATTTAAACACGTTTAATTTGAAATATTGAATTCAAAACTGAACAAGGCAGTGTAGCGAAAACAACTGCCAAAATTTTGCTAAACAAAAACAGTCGAAATATATGTTATAAACCGAATGTAAATTGTAAAAACAAAGGAGTAGAAAAACGAAGGAGGCTGCGTCACAGTTAGTCGCCAACACTGAGTATCGTGACGCATTCATTGCTTATTCTTTTATCAAAATCAGTGGCACTCTTTGATTATTACGTTTCGCTTTGCATGGACAAAATGGCGGAAAAAGAGGGAAAAGTTTAAAAATTCATAAATCTTTTTAAAGTGTCTGACTTTGTGAGTTTTAATTCCTTTTGTAAGAAATATAGGTATTAAGTGTATTTCTTATTTATTTTCCTATGTAATTTCGTATTAAAAAAAGTGACCATGGTCATCTTTTATTTCATGTATAACGCAAGTACCTTACATAGATATCGTTGTACATTGGTTGTACACAGGTAGATTACTTTGCAGCCGTCTCTCGTAGCTTAGTTGGACGAGTGATGGCCCTAGTTTTGCATACAGACACAGGTTCAAGTCCTGTCAGGTCGAAGAAATTTTTCTTTGTGTTCCAATCTTTGTATTAATAATTATAGCAAACTAGTGAAGTCATGCGGCGCACTATAAGTTTCCGGAATAAATATGAAACATACATGGGCCGTGCCTGAGACGTTGACGGGGCGTGCTAGTTTGTATGAATCATGTATGAACTGCGGGCCCGTCCTTCTATATCTCAGGTTTAGGCTATATTCCACCACGCTAGGCGTAGTACTTCACAGGTTTTCCGGGGGTTGTAAAACTTCTTCGAAGTAAAGGTTTTTTAAATTTCAAATTAATTTTCATCAATTCCGAATAACTCAGAGGTGCGATCCTGGATTCGAACCCACAGCTTCTGCTTGAGAGGCAGTAGGTCAAATCATTAGGCTGCCATTACTTCAAACGGGGTGGCCGGAAGCGTCGTTGTGGTATGAATCTATAGGATCCCACGACGCCCATATCACCTGGCCTGTGTAAGCCTGGGGGGAAGTTAGTGGGTATGCCTTCCGCGGGTTAGTCCCACATAATCATAATCCACACCTGAGGGTATGCGTAAAGGATTCACCCAACATAAATAAAAAAGGCTACCATTTTTCATATTTATTTATATTTATGTATGTGTGAAATTTTATAACTCTCCTTTTCTAAGCATAAAAGTTTTCAACGAATTTCATTTGTAAAAGCTAAACAAATAGAGCGTAATTTGCCATGACAGTTAGATGCACGCGGTCACTGCGCGGCGGCAACGTGGAGAAATTCGTGTTGAATAAATGCGCCCTAACACTTCTCTCCTAAAATGTTGCCATTTGTTAGACGTGACTTTAGTACAACTTTGAAGAAAATCAGTTATTCCTGCAAAATATGAATCGAATAATATAAATAGCTCTTTTTTATAACTATTAATACAAAGATCAAACACTCAGAAAAAATTCCTTTGATCCGCCCGGATTCGAACCCACGTCTTCTAGCATGCCGTGCCAGACGCTATACCAACTAAGCCACGGAATGAACCAGCGGATCTCACGAATTTTCTGTGTGTTTGTTATCGTGTCTTTGTATTTGGTTTTTTTCAACGACTTTTTAGGTGTAGCGCCATCTATGAGAAATTTTAAGCATTTCGTCACCCAGTTAGATACCTTTACAGCTACCAGCCCTGCATTCATATTCAATTATTTTTATGTGAAATTACTAAAGATCGAACAATTAAAAAAAAATCCTTCGATCTCTTCGAGCTCTTTTTGTCAATTTTGCTACAGATTGGCAGGATCGCTTCGGTGTCGCCTTGTATAAAGACACAATACCTACATGTTGGAATCATTGGTGTACAGTAAACAACTAATATTGCATCGTAGTCGACATGCTGGTACATACAATTTACATACGTGATTAATTGTGTTCCAAATATAGCAATCAGTATTTTGATCGAGATTAAATGCTATAGCAATTCTTGATTTCCACAATATGAAATACTGAACAAATATAAATTAAAGTTAATAACTGTGAATTGTATTTGAAAGTTTATTATTTCACTGTTGTTGGTAACCAAATGGCTTGACCTACCTCGTACCTCTGAGTTTCCGGGAATTTATGGGCGAAATTTAATTTGAAATTCATCACGAGCTTTTCGGAGAAGGAAAACATCGTGACGAATGCTGCAAAGTTCACAATTTTTATTTCTTTTATAATATCAAGTGTCAGGACGAACAAGTCGTGTGCCTCATGGTAAGCTACACGCCTATCCATAACAGTTGCAGTGCCCCTCGGCTCTTTAAATCGCACTGCCGCTGCGCCCGTCACTTTGAGACATAATTAAGTTGACAAGTCTCATGAGCGTGTAGTTTCACCAGCACCCTTACCTTTCAAAACGTGAAATCACACAGTAATGGTGACATTATTGCTTGGCGGCAGAATTAGACAAGGTGGCAGTACTTCCCTGAACAAATTCTTTCACAAGGCGCTTTCCTACTACTGTTCCATGTGCATTGGTGGACTATTGCCTAAACCCTTGCCTGAGTGGAAACCCGTGCACAGCATTGGGATTTATAAATGGGTTGATGATGATGATGGTAGAGTTTTCCGGGTTCAAAACCCACCAGGTGTACAGTTACTGCCGTCGTGGACTATGTCGGTAGTTTTTTGTTAGGCGCTTAGTAGAGAGCCGGTTCGATTCCTGGTAGAACTAATTTAGATTTTTTTTATTATTATTAGAGATGAAACGATTTATTTTGACTTAAATTGCATGCATTCGTTTTTTAAATCATGTTTTTGGTCCCATGGTCACAGTTAACCTTTTGAATACCATCTCAGTTAACTATAATCAACGAAAAGCCCAAAACGTTCATTTAAAAAAGAAATAAATTCAGTCGCGTGCAAATGCAAAAACTAACAGTTTCATTTGGCTTATTTATTTTTAAAATTATTACTGTGTGTTTATTTTGGAAAAATATTATAACAATTTAAAATATTAAACAAATAAATTAAACAAATTAAAATATTATAAAAATATTATAAAAACTGCCTCCGTGGCCGAACGGTTACCATACCGGACTGCCACGCAGAGGTCCCAGGTTCGATTCCCGGGCCGGGAGAAATATTTGTATGGCCTACAATTGTTTCTCTCGTGAGTTTGGGTGTAATTTGTGGTTGTGTAAGTGTGTGTCCATGGCACCCGCGACACAGGGTTTCCCTAGTGCGGGGCTATGTTGAGTGTGTGCGTTATTTATTTATTTATATTATTAATTATATATTCTTTTTTAGTATCGTGTAAGAAACGTTTTTAGTATCCTTTCGATGTCGCACAGTCGACAAATGGAATTCCTTTCCAGCTCACGTGTTCCCTCCCTCATTTGATACGGGGTCCTTCAAACGAGGCGCGAAGAGGCATCTTGTAGGCAGACAGGATTGTTACAAAACTGAACAACATTTCTTCACATTTGGATTCTACTTTTTTTATGATACCAAGTAACCGGACGAATAATTCGTGCGCTTGGTGTTAAGCGACATGCTTGTCCATAGCAACTGCAGTGCCACTAAGGACAAATCACAAAATTAAAATCACAAAGATCTGAGGAACTCGGCCACTGCGTCTAACATCTTGAGACATAAGTTGACAAGTCCCAGTAAGTAAGTTCCGGTAAGTTTATCAGATACCTTACCCTTCAAAACCGAAACGCAGGAATGCCGTGGGCATTGTTGGCGGTAGAAATAGCAAAGGTAACAGTACTTCTTTGGATGAACTCTTCCTCAAGGAGCTCTACTGCTACTTTCCATTCCATTTCTAACCATAATAAAGTCCGGAGCAAAACGTTTCTATGCTTAAATAAGAGATTTAAGAAATTACGGATATTTATTATGCATGATTTGTTTAGAATAGAATAGAATAGAATACGTTTATTTGCCAGAATACAGTAATTACAAAGGTCTTAAGTAAAATTAGGTACATTGTATTCAACCTGCAAGCAGATGTGCAAATATTAATGGGATTCAATGTTTGTTTAGTCTCTATAGTTTCTAATTAATGTAATGAATTTGTAAATTCTAAGTATTCTTTATTACTATAGAAGCAATGTGTCAAAAGCCATTTTGTCAATTTTAATTTAAAAGTATGTCCTTGTAACAATTTAATTTCGTTTGGTAATTTATTGTAAATAATTATACACATGTTGAAGCAGTTATTCTTATAAATTACTTTATGGCAACGAGGTTGGTATAAGAGATTCATAATTTATGCTCTAGTTTGCCTTTGAATGACTTCACCGCGTGTTTTAAAATATTGAGGATGAGAGTTGACAAATACGCAGATATCCCTAATGTACATGCATGGCAAAGGTAATATGTTCAGCTTTTTAAACAGCGGTTTGCAACTGTCATCGAACCACGCACCGCAAATTGCTCGAATACACTTCTAAGATTCTCTTTCTAAGATTACTGAGTTACCCCATAGTACAAGACCGTAGCTGAGCACGGACGAAACGTAGCCGTGATAGGCCGTCAACGCAGCTTCTCGCGAGACAGTTTGCCTTAGTCTTCGTAAAGCGTAAACAAATCTGTTTAGGTTCATGCACATCTGTTCGATGTGTTCCTTCCAGTTAAGGTTCTTGTCGATTGTTAACCCAAGAAAGTTAAAGTGTTTCATTTAGAGTGCGTTATTTTTAATAAAATTCATGTGATGAAAGTATTTTTGACAGATAAGTAATTCTGGCACTTCTGACATCTGTCAAATACTCCTTGGAGACGGTCACCGCCCGAAACTCTGTGGTCGAAATTATACAGCCTACTTTCGAGCAATGATCGTATTCGCCTTATGGACTATGAAATACATGTTATGTTGTTATTACTGTACACGTCACTTATGCAAAATAAATAAATAATACGAAATTAATCATAAGGCACTCTATTCAAAACGCCTAAATCGCAATTAATTTACAAAAGGTATTTACATTGTTAAAATACCTCTAGAATAGCATAAATTGGAATGTTCTTTGGTTGATTAAAAATAAGGTATTCAAATCGGTCATTCTCGGATTAGTGTTCCGTGGCAATTTATATTATTAACCGATTTCCAAAAAAGCAGTTTCTTGCTTGTTCTTCTCAGGGACGTCAGCGTAGTGAACGAGCAGTAGCTTAAAAAATTACGTTTTTAAGTGTCAAAATGTTACCTATGGAATAAACGATTATTTGACTTATACTTTGACTTTTACTTTGACTATATGCAAGCGTACATTGATGTCAATTATGTCGCGATATCCGTAGGTACGACGCGGCATCCTTAAGCATGTTGAAGCATCCTTAGGCATGCCGAAGCATTCTGTCGTGACATCGTGCTCGCACATGCTTTCTTTCGCACCGTATACCTAATAGTCACACTCGGCATCCCGAAGCCTGCCAAGACATTTTAGGAATGTTGGCTGCCGTAGCATACCCAAGGCTGCGGGCTCGGCATCCCTAAGAATACCGCAGCTTTATTTTCAAGCATTTTTTTATAATATCAAGTGACGGGACGAACAAATCGTTCGCCTGATGGTAAGCTCCACGCCTGTCCATAACAGCTGCAGTGTCACTCAGCTCTTTAAATCGCAAAGATCTGAGGCGCACTTCCAATGTCGTCGCCGTCACCCTGAGATATAAGTTGACAAGTCCCATGTACCTTTAATTTCACCAGCATCCTTACCCTTAAAATACCAGAACACAGTAATGCTGACATTACTGCTTGGCGACAGAATAAGGTGGCAATACTTGCCTGGACGAACTCTTTCACAAGGAGCGCTACTGCTACTATCATAATCATTGAAATTGCAACTATAATATCATAATCTTAAGGTATATACTATTCGTTACCTACAAAATCCCTTGCCGTCCCGTCCCGGTAGTGGGCACCGGGCCTTACAGTTGCGGTTTGACTAAAGCAACTAATGGAAGATTGTGAATTATTCACTTAACAACCTGTTCTCTTTGTGTTATCTTGGATTACTGGAATACAAATTTGTTTTACACAGCTTACAAAATGTATACAGCAAAGCTTAAAAGACGTAATTTCTCTCTTTCTCAAATGATTGTTTATGAAAATGTGAAAGATTTAGAGCTCTTAGGTTTTCGCGATTGTTACACATAGGAAACGAAACAATTTGTCTTCGGATTTGTATCGCGTATATTTGTTATGATTTAATAACATAACAAACATACGTCGAAAAAACATATTAATATATTTTTATATAATAAATTTCTATGCGTTCGGTCTTTAAATAGTATATATTAATATATAAAGACCGAACACATATAATTTTTTTTCGACCCGTTGGGACTTGAACCCAGCGTTGCGCTATAACAACTGAGCTACAGGTCAAGGTATCGAGTTGTCGAAAATCTCCCATGTATTTTTGTTATACATCTTTGTACTGGTTTTGGGCATTCGGCTTTAGTGTCATCTAGTGAGAGATTTTAGAAGCTCTCACCGCAGCCGGTACCATTACCGGTGCCTAAACTGACGTAAAAGAATTTAGAAATAAGAAATAATGTGATTTCTTATGCGAATGATATTATATGGGTTGAAGGTTATTTGTAGAATTTATAGTCTTTTTCACACACTCATAGTCTGGTAGCATGGATACATACATAGACAATCAAAAATTACACCCAAACTCATGAGAGAAATAAATGTAGGCCATACAAATATTTCTCCCCACCCTAGAATCGAGACATCTGTGTGTAGGTAGGTTAGCAGTAATCAAGTCCTGCCAGATCGAAGGTTTTTTTTGTGTCCGATCTTTGTATTAATAATCATAACTAAATGGGAGATGATTTTGATTTTTTTTAATCAATACATACAAATCGATGACCTTGGGTAAATTTGTTACCCTTAGACTCAATAACTACTATGGAGATAAAACCTTAAGGCGAGTCACTTGAGGATAAGCGTGAAAAACTGTTTTGCTAGATCAAATGGTTTAGGTATTTACTATTAAATAACGGTGTTACAAAATACATCTAAACAACTAAGGATATATTGTCTAAGGAATGTGCTAATTGCTGTTGTTACACGATATGATGTACTTCAACCGATCGTTTAAAATCCTGAAAACAGGATAAAATAAACGTCTAAAACGAGTTATTTAAGAATGAAATATTTAACTTTGCACGTAATTTTCTTATGGAGATATTTCTTTTTAAGTACTATAAATAACCTGCTAAATTTTAGTTTTCAACTGAAGCCCTGTATTAAATAAATTCATATTTATCTCAAAATCGCGCTTGTTGACGTCAGATCTGTACCGAATTTAATCCGCCTGTTTTTATTTTGTTCATAATAATATTAATTTTAAGGCGATTACAACACTGCACCGCGTCCCGCAACGGAGCGCGGAGCTGCGTTTTTTTAACGTTGTACTGAAGTACCTCAGTGTGTATGGAAAACACGCGCCATCGAACACACTGATAAAGCTTCACCGCGCGGGAGAGCGGCCAACCGCAGGGTATGGCATACTGTGCTCCGCACTACCGCGCAAATTTTTAAGCTTAAGGACATGTTCAGTTTTCTACAATATATTTCAACGCTGATAAATTTATAGTTGCTATTGAAAATCGACCAAATTTATCTTCTTATTTTCTTAAACCTTTGTAATGAAGTTGAAATTATTCATTTAACGATCTGATTCGTAAAAAGGGATCTATCCAATATGTTCGGTGTCTTTTTATTTGATTGAACAAAAACCAAATAGGCAGTAGGTATAACTGCAGCGTCCTGAATGAGTTCTGTATTATTAACCATTCTTGTCAAAGAAGGATCTCGGCTATATATACAATCACTACGGTGATCAACTGCTTTAAGTGACGCGGGCCACTAGACCGCTGCCCCCGCGCAGACCAAACCGCGCGTTGACGCAGATCTGAGTCTCCGCCACCGCGCGCGTGATTCCGTCCGTCCGTGCAGTGTGTTAATCGCCTAAGCGCGCGGGTTGCGTGTCGCAAGGGGCGATCCGTCGTCTCCTAACATGTGGGCTCGCATTTCTTTAAAAAAATGTATTCCGTACGTATCAAACAATTTACCTGAAGCATTGACTTACAATTATATGGACGTCGGGTCCGCGCTAAAAAGTGTCCGCACTTGTAAGGCGCTAAAATCGTATACACAGCGCCAAACTCCGCTTTAGTCTTCATTTGTTCGACTGACAGCGCGATACTGCGATGGCATTACAATTTAAATTTCGAATAGGTTGACTTGGTAATTTTTTTCGTGGTTTTTGTATTAGACCCGTCGTCCATTTATTTGTAAGTCAATGACCTGAAGTTATTAAATATGATGCAGAATAAAAAAAAAATTAATGTAGAACGATTACCTCTTAAGCACGAGGTTCTTGATTCCTGTTGGAGGCTAGAACTTATAACATTATACCTAAGTAGTAATGTAAATTTGTGAATGTACAGTAACACTCTACTGGAATATTAATAACATTCACTAATGGTAAAAGAGAACATTGTTAGGAAATCCACAGTTCAGTTACCTTGCCACGTACGATATTTTCTGTAAACTATTCTATTCTATTCTAAGCGCTAGCTAAGCTAAGTGGTTAGTTGGGCGCGCCTGGTTTATTATTTATTATGAAAACCAACGGCGTTACATAAGGTATTTTACATAGTATATAGACTAAAAGTTAGTTTTTTTTTTTAATAGTAAACAAAATATTATTGGTAAGTAGGTACATTAAAGTAGGCACAAAAAAGAAAAGAAAACGGCGGCTTATGCTGAAGTGTAGTAGTGAAGTATTCTGTGCGATAACATTTCTTTATTTTTTTTTTAAATAAATATTAGACAACATAATTATGGTAATTGGAAACAACGACGTTACCACGGATACCCAGGCCAGAGGCAATATAGAAAAGTTAGTTTTCTACACTGATTCGACCGGGGATCGAACCCGAGACCTCAGAATGGCAACACCATGAAAATCGGTGTGCAAGCCACTTGACCACAGAGGCCATCATATAATAATAATTAATTTAGATGAATGATGTTGGTTTTTGACTTATGTGCTTTAGTCTACCGACCGTAGATTTAATGTTAAATGTATAATACTAAAAACATGATATTTGTAACCGACATTGCATGCCTTTTACAGGTCCCGTGATCACAACTAACTACGATGATTAAATCATCAATTAGTTGTGTATTAAATTTAGTGATTTTTTTTTAACTGCCTCGGTGGCCGAACGGTTACCATGCCGGACTGCCACGCAGAGGTCCCAGGTTCGATTCCCGGGCCGGGAGAAATGTTTGTATGGCTTACATTTATTTCTCTCGTGAGTTTGGGTGTAATTTGTGGTTGTCTATGTGTGTGTCCAACCCGCGACACAGGGTTTCCCTAGTGCGGGGCTATGTTGAGTGTGTGCGTTATTATTATGCGTAACAATCGATAAAACCTTTATAGGTTTAACCAATTTTAACCTGTCGAGTTTATACTCGACAGGTTAAAATTGAGCGCCGAGGGAGCGATACGTAATTGCGAAATAATAGCGTTCGTTTGATCCCTTGCTATATCGTTATTACTAAAGTTTTAATTATGAAATTATTGTGTCAGATATTTAAGAATTCACTCTAAAAATCATACTTTTAAGAACATTGACTTACAATTATATGAACGTCTCGGGTCCGCGCCAAAAAGTGTCCGAACTTATAGGGCGTTAAAATCGTATACAGAGCGTCATTCACGCTTTAGTCTTCGTTTGTTCGACTGACAGCGAAGCAAGCAAAATTAGACAGTACTGCGATGACATTACAATTTAAATTCAATAGCTTTTTCATATTCCTTGACATGTCACTACGTTTAAATAGGTTGACTTGGGACATTTTTTTCGTGGTTTTTGTATTAGACCCGTCGTCCATTTATTTGTAAGTCAATGTTTAAGAAACACAATTACTTGTAGTTTCCTCGTTAGAAAAATCCGAAGTTATTTCTAAAAACAAGACCAAACCCTCAGTACGGCGTAAATGCTCCACTGAAGGTAGTCAGTTTTTGAATAATAACAAAACAACATCTTTTCTATAACGTATACTCCGTACATTTTCAATAAGTGAATTTGTTTTAATAATACGAGAGAAATACCCAAATTCGCACGCCGCCAGGGCCGTCACGCTTTCCCCGTGTCCGCTTTAGTCGTGATTCGGCCGTCGAACATGGAGGTTGTGTCGCGTGGGCTTACCACGGCTTTAAAAACCTATGCCACACGCACACATAAACATACGTGGGGCGCACAATAAGTTTCCGGAACGAATAAGAAAAAAGTACTATAAAGGGTCAGAAATTAATTTATTGTTTCTCAAAATATTCTCCGTTGGCGTTAATGCACTTGTGCATACGAATGAACCAACTTTGAAAACATTTAAGCCACTCCTCCGTGACAATCTCTGAAACATATTTTTCATACTCTTCGACGGTCACTTCAGGTGATGAAAATCATTGAACGCGTAACTGGTTCTTAATTTATGGAAATAAATAAATGTCACAAGGTCACAAGGTCGGGACTGTACGCGGGATGGCTCATAAGGTCAACGTTGTTCACCTTTAAAAATTAATTTGTCTGTCTGTCCGTGTGAGAACTGGCATTATCGTGGTCAAGATGATACTGTTATTTTTACGGAGTTTGTCAATAACTTCCGGCAAACAAACGGTCGTGTACCAATCATTATTCACGGTACTATAATATAACTCAAGCCTACAAATGGTGGAGGCGCGAATTCCGATGTGAACATTTTTTTTTAATATTTTATTTTTGAGAAATCTCTGAAGGAATGGAAGAGATATATAATATTAACGATTCTCCAAGGCAACAGTAGCCACGTGTCCAGCATTATTAAAAAAAAAACAAGCAATCATCCGCTTCGAGGCACTTTGCACGCGCGCTACTTTGGTTGGTTTAGGCTCATCTCGAAAGACCCATACGCTCGATTGCTGCCTTGTTTCGGGATCCTAACTGTAATGTTTCATCACCTGTTACTATGTCCCACACCAAATTTGATGTCCCTTCATTGAATCTGGTAAGCATGGCATTGCACCAAGTGACGCGATCCGTATTTTGAGCCTCAGTCAAATTGCGTGGGATCCACCCAGAGCACAGCTTTTTCACACTCAAATGTTTGTGTAGTATTGATTGCATTTGACTCATGTCTATACCTAAAGATGCCCGAATCTTATGGTATGTCACATGCCTGTCAGTTTTGATCATATGGCTACAGCATCGATGTTTATCTTGTTCACAGCAGTGGACGGGCGACCATCGCGAAATTCGTAACTGAGATTCACACGACCGCATTTGAATTCTGCAAACCAACTATAAATAGTCGTCTTGCATAGTGCTTCATCGCCAAAAGCAGTTTGAAGCCGAGTGAAGCTCCGCTGAACAGTTAAGTTACACTTAAGTCGTAGAAAATCATACTACGAAAGTTTTTGCGAGTTAAATCCATGGTGATGTAGACAATCAATTTCTAAAATGACGCCACAATGTAAAAACAAGTGACAGTCAGATACAACAAACTGTGTTCTACAGCCAAGAGTTCCATTTTCAAATGTTGTAATTACTTTTTAAATATTGTTTATATATGTGGTCAGTTCTGGAAACTTATAGTGCGCCCTATGTAGAATACCTAAAATCAATTAGCGCCAGAATCTCGGTGCCCTATTAAGTAATATTGTAATTAAAACCTTGGACCAATAACACAAGAGGGTTGCTTATCTCTATACTACAGATCGTTACTCTGAAAAAGGTTAAAATCCCGCCTTATATCTCAATAGCCTCATATTATGTAAATAGCCTTGGATATTAATGAATTCCTCTTTAATATGTAATACAAATGGTCAGTTTTTTTCCAATATTATTCAAATTTTGACCATGAGCTAAAATCATTTTTCTGAACTTTGACAAATATACGTATTCATAAATGCTATTGTGTGTTAATAACTAATTTAGATGCAGTAGAGCTCCTTGTAAAAGAGTTCATCCAAGTACTGCTACCTTACCTATTTCTACCGCCAAGCACTAATTTGAGCATTATTGATGGTTACCCGTGACCATGGAGCTGTAAAGGGCCTGAAACGTTGGCTTGTCAGAAAAAAAACAGATGTAGGTACACGATTTACATTTTGGACACAATATATCTTACTCGCAAAATATTGATGGTTTTGAAACAATGAATGACTTAAGCATTTTCTTGTATCCAGTCATGGTATTTTGACAGTTTATTGCACAGCTTCTAATAAATATTCAAATCTGAAACTAGAGCCGAATTATGAAATTTGAAAGTTTTAAAGGCCCACAAAAATGACTATTCACACCAGCCTTTGATAGCCCCAAATAGTAGTTTTTGGGAAACGTAGATCCCGGTAGTTTATTTCATTCATTTACCGTAACCGTATGCATTAGGGAGGAGGGAGCAAAGCGTTTCGTGCGAATAGGTAAATCAATGACATAAGGTCGGAGTAACAATTCAGTAAAACTTATAGCACCTTGATTCCGAACATTCCATCTTAATTTCTATTCTTTCCCCATCTCCACTTATTACATCTTTCTTCGTTTAAAATCACTTTCGTTCTAAGTTCGTTAACTTTATCGTCGAGATAAAACGACTTGACGATTTCGCTTACCATTAATTCGATATTGGAGATGTCTATCGTCGATTATTGGGGAAATTTTTCAATTGGCGAAGGGAAGAAAGCTATTTTCAAAGTAGAATTCCACAGGGAGATGTTCTGTTGCTACGGTATAACCACTTGTGCAAGGAGTCAGACAAGAAGTTGTACTCGTACTATGCCTGATATTGTTTTGATCATCATCATCAGCAGTAGCCTATCGTAGTCCACTGCTGGACATAGATCTATCCCAATGCGCGCCAGCAGCCCTTCGCAAATCGTCAATCCATCTGACCAGAGGACGTCCTACACTACGTTTGTCGAGCCGTGGTCTCTACTCAAGAACCCGCTTCCCCCATCGGTTATCGGCTCTTCGACATATATGGCCAGCCTAATGCCACTTCAGGTTGCTTATTCTACCAGCTATGTCGACGACCTTAGTTCTCTGTCGGATAACCTCGTTCCGTACCTTGTCCTTCAAAGATATTCTGAGCGTAGCTCGGTCCCTAACTCGCTGAGGGATTTTCATCTGGTGAATTAACTGTATCGTGTGTGCCGAGACGTGCGTATTGTTTTGATAACATTTTAATATTTTATAGTAGCACTTCACATGGCTATTTATATTTGCGTATTTGATATATTTGGCAAATAATCACCATGTGTAGATAGCATGTGTGGCAAAGTATTTGCCTTGTTTGCCTATTTGATAAATACAGTACATACCAAACTTGCGTTACCGTGCGCTGGTCGGTTTCTCGACGGACATCAAGGCGCCAAATAGGCAAATAAACCGTCCCATTATGGTCATATTCGTTATTTTAACTCCTTATTTAGCTCCATGTGCAGATGGTCATATTTGTCAGTGTTTGTATGTATGTCTGTACGTCAAATGTTTTTCCAAGTACATCAAACTCCTAGTAACGAATACGGGTAGCCATATGAAGTGCCGCCATTAGCGTAGATGTTTCGGACATGTAGAGAGAAAGAAAAAACAGATTTATAACGCGAGTGAGCAGACAAGTTGGTCAGCGACCAAGGCGAACTTGTCATATCCAAATTGAGGACGTCTTAAAAAAAGGCCAGGTCAAGTATATCCTTAACCGGCGAGAGTGTATGAAAGCACTGATGCGTGTTGATGGAGGAAGATGTTTGTAGAACTGTAGGCTGTTGTCTCTGTCTACCTTGATGGTAAAAGGACGTGAAGTATATGTAAATAGTTGGTTTACTTAAGACAAGAATAAAATCTAATCTATCTAAATCTGATCTAATACATTAATGCATTATGTACAAACTAAACGTACATATTCCAATATTTTATTCTCCGTGGTGCATATTATATAATTAAAACCACATACAACGTACCCTAAAGTTAATAAATAATAAAACCCATTTCCTTAAAACACACTCAAATTCTAACAAAGAAACTAAAAAAACCTTGTAAAAATAAATCAAAAAGCTTTTTATTAATTTTATGACACTTTGTAACTAATAGGTAGTTTTCACGCGTAGATACGCTTTTTAGATACGTTTTTTGGTGGTAAATGTACAATTTTTGGTACTTCTTACTTTCTAGTGTCACATCAGTCAGGCTCTCTAGCACATAACTTTAACATTATCATTATTATTGAAGATAGATTTAAAGATAAAATTATTTCATAATAACTTATAATACAAGTATAACAAATGCAAAGGGAGCTATGACAATATTAACATAAACAGAATAAAGGAACCTTAATTTTTATACAATCTTCATAAAGTCATATAATTAAATCTTAGAACTCTAATAGTGTAGTTGCGATGACAAACTTAGTAAATAAGTACCTGGATTTTAGGCATCATACTTGTGCATTATTTCTTTATAATATATTGAAGGTTAAAACAGATTTGCTATATTTATTAAACAATTAAACAATTACTTGTCAGTAGATATAAATGGTACCCGGTAGGAGCGAGACGTCCTCGAGGCAGACCACCTGCTAGATGGTCGGACGATATTGTCGGGGTGGCCGGAAGATTGTGGATGAGATTCGCACAAGACCGATTGAGCTGGCGTGCAAAAGAGGAGGCTTATACCCAGCAGTGGGTGTTAATGGGCTGAGATGATGACGATGAGATATAAATTAATAATACTATAAATTAATTGTCATATTAATATATTTATTAAATAACTTCTAGCAAGCTTATCATCATAAGTCTTATTCTTAAACCACGATTAGACAGGATTTTATTATTGATATTAAGCAATTAATGATTCTTTACCGTTATTTCAATACCTCCAATTAACATTACGCCAACGCCTTAAATATTACGCTCCCCGAGTTTTGTGAACAAAAAATAGAGAAACAAAAAACTAAATCCGAAAAGATAACAAAAAACGAACTTCGTGAAAAAAAAGAAAATTATTAATATTTTTATATAATATTTTTTTTTGTTTTGTTGTGCACATATGCCCGTTCTTTTAGTTATAGTGTCCTGTATTTAGGTCTGCAGGAAGAAATTTCTATTAGAAATAAGCAGAACCTTTTGTATTTAATTTCGCTTGTATTCTTTGTGACTTGTTGTATTTTTCCTGTACAATAAACTATTAAATAAATAAAGAAACAAAAAACAGAATAAAAACAGAGATTACCAAAAAATTTAGTTAGTGTTCATTGGAGGTATCGATTTGAAAATAAGCACATCTAAAATATGTGGTGAGAGTACCAACTCAACATCTATCGACCTTCACGAAGGATGCGTTTGGGCCGACGGGTGTCATGTACCGATGTTTCCAAGGCCGGCTACCGGACACCCACGTTGCATCACACGTCGCAGACAATACGTGTAAATAATAATTAGTATTTAGTGTTTTTATTGTATTATTATGTATGTTAGTCTATAAGGTATGTATTTATGGGTCTTTGTAACCTGAATACAAATAAATAAATACAACCTGAATACAAAAAAAAAAAAAAAAAAGGAACTGCTATCCGTGAGACTAAACACTAGTGTTAAATTAAGTTAAGAAACAAGTGTAAACGGAGCCTGACTCTGCTGGAGAAAGTTTTTCTCTTACCGTATAATGGCTTAGTAGGTAAAATGAATATTTAAGTTTGTATTTTGGGGCAAAGTAATTATCCACACCAAATACGAGGTTAACCAAAACTACAGGTTCTGTTTACTTAGTTTCTCTCTCCGCGTATACGAGAATTTAAATATAATTCTGTATTCGTGTATCTATGTGGTTGCGTAGAGAAGAATATCGCTTGTGCACTACGTCTGAGTCAAATCCGAGAAAGTACTAATATCGCTTGTACACCTAGAGATATAATTAAGCCTATGACATTTCGGACCGTCATTTCTCGGATTCGGAACTGGAGGTCTGTTCTCGTTCGCCGCCTGGCATCCGTCCCAAAACAATTACTGTCAAATAAATAATATTGGATCAAATGAAAATACAATTACAAGTATGAAGCTTCATTCGCAACATGTGCTTTTTTAATTTGGTCCAGTATTACTTACATGACCGTATCTATTTTAGTTTGACTTACCTTTCTGTAGGTACGACGACCTTGACGAAGGATTGTGATAATATCTGGAAAATAATAAAATTTAATAACATTGTAAAATTTTTGAAAGATCCCTAAGATTTTTTAAATGTAAGGATCACACATTACATTATAAACAGTATTAATGAAGTAGTCACGAGCCCTGGAGACACACGGTGTCACTAACGCACAGGTGTTTTTACCGACATTTTACACACATTAAAAAAAAGTATAAAAAATTTAATTTATAGGAAATGAAACTATTTCACCATCCTAGTCAGTTAGATACCGTGGGCAAATCTTTGTTTCAGTGCTGCATGAAATCACATCTCACGCAAGGCTTACATGAAGGTGCGCGCCAGCAGCACGCGAAGAGATCGCACTACGTAATGCACATGTGCAGTTCGAGCCTTTCGCAAACAGACGCAGATTTCTACACTGTCCTGTTGAGAGTCCTTAGTATAAATTCAATAACCAAAACTATTTAGACATAAAGCAGATTTGCCGTTAGTTTATTTACTTATCAGATAAACGCAAACACTTTACATACTAAACAAAAGACAAACATTAAACTAGCAAGGTTTAATAAATAGCAACCAGCAACGTGTTCCACAAATGTATGACAATTAAGGCATTTTGTGATTCGCGTGACATATGCGCGTAGTTTTGTGGAATTATATTTCAAAATTTCATTTTTATACATATAAGGAGAAATTAAGTAAAATAATTAATAGATAAGAGTAAAACGAAGGTCACCACAATATTTCCTGCCATCTGAGCGTCGGTGGTATCTTCCGGCATGCAGGCCTCAATGACATCCCTTGGGCCTTAGCCACGGTTAACATGCGCGTTATATTCGACATGTCGCGAGCGCCATCTGGCAAACGGACGGAATGACAATCGTCAATTTGGGCCGAGCACTGGTATGTGATGCCACGTGTGCCGACACACTTGCCCCATCCCATCTCCAGCACACCAGCAAGAGAGCTGGCTCCGCAGATGTGTTGGCGGAAAGAATAAAGAGTAATAAGTACCAGGACCTCGGCTCCGACTACATTTACAGCCTTTGGAGTCAAAACCCTTGGCCCGTGAGGACCCGGCCTTTCATCTGTACAAAATTTTATCCAAAATAGACTGTCTGGGAAACCTAATCGCCGGCAGCTTGCCCAACGCATTAGCATAGCCATATAAAGGGGGAACGCTGCTAGTGTCTTGGGCACCTTGCCGCGGGGACTCAATTTTATTCGCATGATTTAATTCTAGTTTTAGTTTCTGGTATTTCAGCTTTACCTTTATGTTTTAACTTATTGTTTAATAAATAGTTAAAAATTATACGCCGTATAGCCACATTCTTACATATATTGATATATACACACTTACATACACATACATACATATTCATAAGAACACATATCAAATTAGTTCCAATTATTATAATTACAATGATAGTCAGAAGGAGCCACTATTCAGTAAATTGTACTTGTTAATTTTACTTTATTGCTGAAGGTCCATCCATTAAAATTTTTTGCAGCTGTTTTCGTTAGAACTTTTTAGATCTCTTTATTCTTAGAATATCAAGATATCAGTACCTGCTGGCCATTTTATTTGATCCGCCTATTCTCTCGGAAGTTCGAGGTCTTGTTTCTTGGACTTTGTCAATAACCCAACTTTTCAACTTTGGTACCTACTTCGCAACTGCTACGTATTGGAAATTAAACTAGTTTTTGTAATCTAAATCACATATCTTTATTTTTTTTAAACAAACCATTGTTTCGGACACTTTACAGGTCCCATGGGCAATGTCTGCCAACGTGGTGCAACGGTTACCATGCTGCACTGCCACGCCAGGTTATTGTTTTAATTTGTGGTTATTTATGTGTGTGTCCATGGCACCCGCAATACTTGGTTTCCCTAGTGCGGGGTGATGAGTTTGTTTGAAAAAAAAAACAAATATACGTTATTGCGATCCGAAAAAGTAGTTTCATTTCTAATTACCAGGGCTTTTGCGCTATCTGTCTATAATAGATGTGCTTTTACCGGTGGTAATAGTTGACAGTTTAGTTTTTATTCTGAGTTGGTCATTATTTTTTTCTTACCATATTAAGCGACGGGACGAATAAGTCATTGCACCTGGTGGTAAGCGGCACGCCTGTCCTTAACAACTGCAGTACCACTCAGTGTCAATCACAAAGATCTGAGAGACACTACCACTGCGCCCGTCACCCTGAGACAAGTTGACAAGTCCTATGGACCTGTTATTTCACACACCCTTCAAAACCGGAACGCTGCTGCAGAAATAGTGATAGGTGACAGTACTTTCCTGGACGAACTCTTTCACAATGAATGTAACAAATTAGGAATAAAACTCCCAATCCAAATTTTAAACCCAGACAAATCCAAATCGACTCTGTAGGACTAAAAGTCTAGATGGAATGTAGCGGCCGTTTGTTCTAGGATAAGAAACAAATCTTTTTGTTTTAAAGGAAACTTTTAAGAAGTGGAGGAAGGAAGGCATTTATTGCGCTAAAAGCCCCGGCGGAACTAACTTTAAAATGGATTCAACTTTGTCCGTTGCATTTAACAAGTTCCTCTATCACACCGTACTGTAACTTAAACATTTTTGATAGTTTCAATTATATCTTTGATTATTTATAAATCGAATAATGGCTGTGTTGGACTAAACCAGACTAAAGCTTAGCGGCAGAAATAGGTAAGGTGGCAATACTTCCCTGGACGAACTCTTTCACAAGGAGCTCTACTGCTATTTCCTCTCTGCATCTTCCTCGTCCTTCTTCGCATCCTCCGCATCCAGTTTATCGTCTCAGTTAGTCAGAGTTGTCTTAATTCTAATAAGAGAAAAGAAGTAAGGAATAACGAACTAACGAATAAGAGAAAAAGAACGTTTTTAAGTTCACCAAAGTCATATCCTTACTTCGACCAACCTGAGTCCGAAGCCTATTTAAAAACTCCCAGAACGACCTTGGTAATTCGTGTCCAGGAAAAAGGCTGTATGAAGGCGAGACAAAAGTAGATCTCGCTCAAGGTCACGCGATAAGTGCCTACCGCTAAATGTACCGACGTCAGTACATACAAGTATTTCATTTATGAGCACTCGGTTCCGCATGACTGCAAACGGCGGGCAACGTTATTTCCGTGGTATAGGGAATTTTTGAGTTTGAGATCAGGTAATTGGTGTGTGTCAGATAGTTGGGGGTTACTCTTCTACTTCCAATCGTATCGATGGCATACACTATAATGCTTGCCATCGTGGTGACAGAATTTGCCAATCGGCGAGTACCTTACCTTTACCTAGCTGCCTAGGGTGCGCTAGACGTATAAGAAAGGAATAATAGCACGTCATGCGGGGCTCCTTTCATGCACCCCTTAACACTAACATTTAATAAATAAATGTGACTAGTGAGACGTGTCTGTACAGATTAAACCTTTTTATACTCACATTAAATTTATAAGGTAGTTTTATTCAATGTCGCGCCGTACAGAAGAGATTTCGTTCCAGCAATTGCGCGCAAAATGAATAGAATGGCTCTGTTCATAAACTTGTTTGTTAATTATTTTCAGCACCTGATAGCCACTTGAGTTCACTGTAATTTCACTTAAAGCCGCTTAGAAATACGGTTCGGTGTAAGGTTCGTGTTTAGCTTACGAAAGAAGATTCCACCTAGTCCTTTGAGCGTACGCTCTTAATCTTATTGTTCTATTTCGTTGCAATTGTACTGAACAAAACCAATATTGTTTGAGCCGAAATCAATACTTAAATTTGTACCAGGAGGAGTCATAGGCAAGCTGGGTTTGCCTAGTGGCAGAACGATTGCGTCTCAATTGAAAAATCGACGGTACAAATCCTTGTGGCAGCATGTAGGACTTTATTTTCTAAATTAGGTACGTTTGTGAATGTGGGATAAATTCAATCCTGGGAGAAAATCTCTTAAATCTCTCTTCATATAGCAGAGCCGTACCTAGAAGTTGCACGTAGAATGAATTGACGATGATCGACAAAGACAAGGCAGATCCTATTATTGTTCTGCACTTGTGTCAAGTCACAGAACATGTATCTCTGCCGGCCTAATTATAACCATCGTACTTGCTTACTACAGCGAATTCGCTTACTGTTGTATACCTCTTTGCAACATCAGTTTACACGCATACACTATTGGACATAAGTCTCCACATAAGTGCAGCACCTCTCCCGATCCTGGGGGTCTACTCTCGTTGTCCGTCCGACATTCCGTGCGAAACAATTACTATCAAATAAGTAATACTCGACCAAATAAAAGACAACGTGAAGAGTGAAGCTTCATTCGCATCATGCGTTTTTTAATTTGGCCAAGTATTACTTATTTAAGTTCAATTCATTATTAATTATTAATAGAAATTAGAATAAACTAAAACATATTAATTAGTACTGCAGTCTTATGTCTGTTTGGGATTTTTCATTAGAGGAAATACTGAATCCCAAACTGGTGGTACGGAGAAACCATCTTCCCTGTTGAAATTAGGATGTTTTTTAATTTCAATGGCCTCTCGCAGCATCCTGGGTAGATAACGGGCTTCTTTTGCAAGGACCTGGGGTTTGTTAAACTTCATTGAATGTGTAGGTTTATCCATGACATGCTCGCAGACTGCAGACTTGTTTACGCGACGCATCAATATTAGACATAACTGGTTGAAGACTGTACCACCTCAGTCAACCGTGACCATGGGACCTGTAAAAGGCCCGAAACGTCGGTTTGTTTGGAAAAACAAATATACGCGATTTAAATCCGGAAAAATAGTTTCATTTCCTATTTATTAGTTGTTAAGAATCCATATTGCCATTTTCCTTTATACATTTGACATTGTTACTTTAATTCAATTATTTATTGTTTCATTACTTATGTTGATTTATATATGTACACTTATGACTTACTATTATATAAAAATTATTTCTTAATTATTTTGGAAAACTTCAAATGAGTGTAATATTCCTCTCGCGTCTTGCCAGTCTATATGTTATGTGTTCTGCAATAAAGCGTATATTATTATTATGATATATCTCATAGATAATAGATGACCTCGGTGGTCCAACGGTTTGTATTATAGAAGCTGAATGAGGAAGTCTCGAGTTTAGTTCCCGGTAGCGCCAATTTGGGTAACGAACTTTTGGTGTGAATTTCTAATATAAATAAATGAATACAACCACAATATTTACAAATGGAATAAGTTTACATTACAATCGGTAATGCTTTTTACATACATAACCTCATGCCCTAGTCCCACAGGACGGGTAGGCAGAAACCACGGGAAGCCACTCTATTCTGACACAACTCTCGAACCTCACATACATCAACTACCCTTTTTATACAACTTCTTTTATTCTTGTCACTTCGGGTCCCTGCCTATTTGAGGACATCACTGATCTGGTCAGTGTAGGTCCTTCTGGGACATGCTTTTTAAACCCTTACATCCACATTCGCATCATAAATCTGTTTGGTAACTCTTCTTACATCCCAAACATACATACATACCCAAACCACCTCAACGCCCCTTTTTCTATTCTAGTTACTAATCCTCTTTTAAGCCACATCTTTCATGTATTATTATATTCTTCACTGTATTGCTCAACTTTGTTACACAAATTTTAATCAAAGATCTCATCTCCACTGTATTAATTCTACTTTCATCCTTCTTTTGCCATACCCAACTCTCCCTACCAAACGCCAGTGTAGGAAGCAGCAAAGCATTGTGTATAGACATGTGTGCTTTTTGGGATAATGGTTTTTATAACAAAAAAGCAGTGTGGAACCGCGACTTTATTGGTGTACTGATAATGGAATATGCATTTGTGACCGAATATTGGAGAGAAACTTCGGAAGCTGTCGAAGCGCTATTAAGAAGTCTGGTTTTTGTTCCAGAAGTAAAATAACAGTAATGCATAATGATGTATAATTTAATTAAAAGAAAAGAACAATTAAAAGAAATATAATTTAAAGAAATTTTTCTTAATTAGGGCAGATTTTTTATTTTGGGCTTGCTTTATTGACGAATATTTTCACGTCCGTCTCACCACTATATAAAACATTATTTCCATAACGATTTCTTTCTCAAACTCGTTTATATATTTATTTATTTATTTATTTATTTATTACATATTGCTTACAGTCAACACAACACACACACACAAACACAATAGTAAGACTTAAAGCTAAATGTACACATAGTAAATGAAACCATCCTTCCGGATCCAAATCGCTCGTATCGTAAAGGGTGATTGCTGATGGCAAAAACTTTCAATTTATTTTAAATTTCTTATCAAGGGCATTAATTTGGATGCATAACTTTAAGAATAGGTAAAATTCAGTGTGTAAATATGAAGAATATGTGAAATCAACCTGCAAAATTTGTGTATACAATCCATTTTTTAGCACTTCAGGTGTAAAATAAGATAATAAGGGATTATTCCCTTGATGTATTTATTACAAAACACGGGAGAGAACATTTCATTAAAAATATCTCTAATAATAACAATCGAATGAAACTGATTTTTTTAACCGACTTAAAAAAAGAGGAGGTCCTCAATTCGACTGTATTTTTTGTATGTCTGTATGTTACGCTATAACTCCGGAATTTGTGAACTGATTTTGGTGATTATTTTTTGCTGGAAAGTAGTTACCTCAATATTGGTTCCATTTAAATTTGAAGAAAATATTCCACCTCTAGGGGTGGCAAACTAGGGGATGAATCCGGTTTCGCGCACTTTCCGGTAACCGATTTCAATGAAACCTGACAAATAGATGTAATTCCACGAACTGTCGAGGTCGGTTTTTTTATCAGCAGATGCGGTCATCTGAGATAGAAATTAATGTAGACTTTGTGATATTTTAATCCATCATATTTCACAACCAGTGTCTTCTGTTTCGTGTAGGTAGTCGAAACACGACTCAAAACTTCTATTATAGATCTCATTTCACCTTAAGATTTTAAAAAAGGGATAACATTATTTGATTCGCAAAGAAATAATTGATCTATTGTTCAATGTATACTTTTACAAACCATATTTTTTTATGTTTGATATTATATATTAATTGTTCCATCTATATGAGTTGATCTACAGATAAATTATAAATGAACTGCATTCAAGGTAAGACTATTATTATGTTTAAGCATACTAAATTAATATGTAGTACCTATTCCAAAATAATATTTGATCCTCTTGTTTTATCATTGGTCTTTTCTTCTAACTATTGATGACCAGTATATCTTTTGATATTAATCTCCTGATAAACCTTGGTTGCTTGGTTGTACCTGCTGAATGGAGCAGGTTAGGTTAGGTTAGTATATGAAAAAGCAGCACGAGCCGGGCGAGCGAAGCGAATGTGACACGGCAGCGGCCGGCGCGTCTCAGAGGCTAATTTCCTTGCGTCTCCGAACATGTTTTTAGGCCAAATTTTAATATAATTAATATAATATTAGTATACAAATATAATGAACATTCACTTAGTTTTGAAATAAGTATCTAAAATTTGTTTTTGTTGCTCATTTGTCTTAGTTTTGTGGTCCAACATAAAGTATCAATCATTAAAAAAGACAACCGTTTAGATTTTTTGGCTTGAATTATAAGCCCAGGAGTATATATATATTCGATGTTATCATTCACAAGTATAAACACCACCAAATGGAGTTCAATTTTTTTATTCACAAACTTGTGACTTTGAATATGATAGGGATCATGTTGGAAATAGCAATTCTCTTAAGAAAACAATATGCTTTCAGTCTTCTATGTTGTTTGTCTTCTATTCAGAGCTGCCAAACGTGATGGAAAACTTGTTTACGTTAAATTAACTTGAAAAAGTTTGATTTAATACAAAATATACGGATATGTAATACAGTATGAAAGTGAAATTTACCTTTCTTCTTCGGGTGAATTTTGAGGAAGTAAATGGATAACATATTTCAAACTTAGTTAAGTACCTACATTGCATCTTTTCATTGAGTGACATATTTTCGGGTCCGATCTCCGGCCGGGTCAATGTAGAAAATAAACTCATTTTTACTTACTTACTATATTGTCCCGGATGTGGGTGTTTGTGGTATCGTGTCGTTGTTTCCGATTTCCATAACACTTACACTTGTTTTAGTTACTTACTTTTTAATTGTACTTAGTAAA
The DNA here is from genome assembly GCF_003589595.1 of Hyposmocoma kahamanoa. NCBI lineage: Eukaryota > Metazoa > Arthropoda > Insecta > Lepidoptera > Cosmopterigidae > Hyposmocoma > Hyposmocoma kahamanoa. The sequence goes on from NW_020653850.1 coordinate 4,414,371, forward strand.
GTTATTAAGTTTGTTTGTTTCTTAAACTTATTTCTTTGTCGGCATTGTACTTTTAAAATTATTTTCTTTGTCAGCATTGTAGTTTATAAAAAAATGACACTAACGATTATGCTTCAATTGAAAATTTTATATTTTTGTAGTAATCTGTGGATGATGTGGTTAATTGTACTATTAGCTAAATATTCTTATTCTGTATAACTCACCATGTACAATTGTTTGTCATTCCTCAATAAATAAATATATATACTTTGGGATCAGAACAACGTATGTGTTGTTGTCTAATATGTATTTATACCTATTGTATATAAAAATATAAAAGCATCGTAGTTCACAAAGTCATTTTATATCTAAATGAGCTGCCACAGATTTTAACGGAAATAGGCTTTTACGGAAATTACGTCATATTTCATTCCCTCTGAGCTATGATTTGCATAGTAATTGGGGTTGTAATGTCGTTTATATAGTAACATCTTCACTAAAATGATCTTGTACAAATATCGTACAACATATACATGAAACAATTCATTTCACGGATTGCTTCGAGCATACCACCCCACGATACTAACATAGCATATTAATAATAATACCACATATGGAAACACTATTCTTCGTGGGACAACGAGCGCTATGCAACGCTACTGTACCGCATCGCGAAAATAAGCGAATGTGTGCATCCGTACACGACATGCGGCGGGCACGCACACATACAAAACGCGGCGCTACGTTTGTTTTGTAGTTACCATACTTGTCTTAAATTACACAGTGAAAAAAGGGCGAGAAAGCCAATGTAATTATATCGCATTTTCTTATTAAGATAGAGTTATTTATACATTGGCTTATAAAGACATCTTTTGTTATTAGGTCTTCTGAATATAAGCTACATTTTAGTGACAGTAGAGCTTCTTGTGAAAGTGTTTGTCCAGGGAGTGCTACCATTTTACCTATTTTGGCCGTCAAGCAGAAATGTGAGCACTGCGTTTCGGTTTTCAAGGGTATTATTATAAAACAATACTTATTATTATATGTTATAATAATCACCATATTATTTATTATTTAGTGTTGTGTCTTATGAAATAGTTTCTTTGTCAGAGACTACAAAGGAAATTCGTTTGAAAAGTGGCCTTCAAGCAACTTTAATATCTCTCGCCAGTCACCGGCACTTTCCATTTTCTGTATGAAGAATATGGTGGCCAAATATGTGCACCAAGCCCACAGCTACAAATAGGAAAAACCGACCGAACCGTTAATCGCATTTTAGATTAACGAAATTAATAGTTTGAAATGTAGGCATAGCCGAAAGTTGATTGATTTTTTCCGAGGGACTCCAAACAAAATCAATTTTAAATGTAAAAAAATAGAACAGAAATAGATAAAATATATAATGGGTAGGTACTTAGGTGGATAACTACGCTTTAGGTTAATTTATGTACCAGAAACAAAATGTAAAAAAAATTAAGAAGAATAATAATGCGTCAGCTAAATTTATTAATTTGCCTCGTAACCTCCATTAATGCAAACTTGAACAGGCGCAAAAAACAGAATTACTGGAAATAATTTTATCATAATCTTTAAATAGTAAAAAAGGTCTACAAATTATATTCTAAGCTTTTATTACCCGATATTGCGACTTGAATAATAAAAAAGGGGGTTTCGTTCAAAAGAGTTATGAGGTTTTCAAATTTGAATGTTATTTATAATTTTGATAACAAACCTTCGGAGTATGTTTTTATATATTTCTCAAATTCAGTTTATTTCTAATAAATTACTAACCAGACTTCGATACAGAACACTGTAAGGCATTTTCTGTAAATGGAAAATACTGTAGTTACTATATCTCCGTATTTTATAAAAAAGCCGAGAGCCTTCAGTAAAATACATTGTCCGCTCGTTAGTTTAATGTTACTTTGATAAACAACTGAATATAGCAAAGATTAATTTACTGTCTTCAACAACCCATATTATGATACATAAGCTTGTAGCATTGGCTGGGTGGTGGTCTGAGGCGCCACCAGCAGGAGTAGCCCGGCGAGACTAGCTAGGCGGGCGTGGATAAACTTCTGCCCAGAGCGGAAGAGATACCGAGAATTTGTATCAAGGCGCCAGGTAACCCCTCCCGTCAATCGTGCGATGTGTTCGAATGAAAGCAAAAAATCACTTTTGAGTACACTGTTTATTAACTATTAAGTTTAACTTTACATGGTCACTCGAAGGAGTACCGTTACTTTATACTATATTACACTAGATACACTTTTAACATAGGTTTCTTTTAACCTAGAGGTTAGAACGCCCCTCTTTGGTTACAGTTTAGAAAAGGTTTACCACATTACACGGCAGGTACAAGGTCACCGCTGGAGTTTTACGTGAGATCCGCGGGTTTTACATAATTAAAAAAGAACCTGTGAACAATAATATTCACAGCATGAGTAAAATTGGAATTCATAGACACTTGATACTTAGTACAGGTACAATACAAAGGGAAAGTTACCACTCCACGTGGGTTTTACAGTACGTGACCTCCGATCACGGTTAGCTACGTTGGCTGTAAATAATAACGGCTTGTTTAGAGTCGGTTGAAAAGAACAATTGAAATAGAGAAAGCAACTTTGAAGAGCATACCACACTCACCAAAGTGTTAGCGTATCGTGACATTATTTTATTTTATTCTGTTAGAAAACTACTTTGCGTCATTAAGAATTAATTTCATCGAAATAAGAAATAAATCTATATCATCATCATCGATATCAACGGAACGCTTTGATTAGATCAGACGTGTTTTGTTTTGTTTGGATTTATAGTGAAAGATCTAGTAATATAATTTATAACAGTCACTGGAGTCTCATTTCCATGTCTACTTGGAAAACCTCCTAATAAAAGGCTTCAGACAATCTTCGAGAGGTTAGAATTGGACGAACAGCCCGAATTTATAATTAGGTACTGGAAAGAAACGATACTTTTGCTTAATATACCGCTGAAGTCGGAAGCCGGCAGACAAGAAGAAGGAAATTTTTCGACGAGAGAACGAGATTTAGTATAGGTGCGTTCCGAAGAAAGAACTAAATCTACCGCTACTATATCGAGAGAGGGATATTAAAGTTATACCACGATTCCCTTTTTTTTGAAACCATAGGTTTTCACAAGGAAGATACAAAATTATGAATGAGGATCCTCATTTACAGAGAAACCACCTTGGTGAAGAATGAAAAAGACCATAATTACGAATTACTTTCAATTACTCGAACGAGGCGTAATCAGTATACGAACGTACTCAGCAGATGCGCTTCTTTAGAAATTACGATATTTTATTACCAATGAGATGGAGATATGATTACCAAAAATAAAAATTAACTTTAATTTAGTTATTACAAATAGAATTACTTAAGCTACCAATATTCACGTTAAAGGTTAATTTATTATTTAAAAAAAATGACTTGATGATTGAATTTAGATTTTTCCAATGTCAAAAAAAAAGAATTATATTCTGGAACAAAAAAAAAACGAAACGTCACGTTTTAGTTGTCGACTACTATATCTTTCCAATTTGTGGTTGTCGAGTTCGTCAACAAATGAATTTACGTTACTTTTACTTGGCGGAATTGTGAAAGACGCAGAACAAGTCACTGATAAATAAATAAAGAAGAAGAAGAAGACAGTGTTTTACAGGAGAAAGAAAGTGTTTTAGAGCGTCTAGAGTGCCTACATAGGCATGAGTACCAGAGAGTACAAGTGTACAAGTGTTTTCACGAACGTCTATCAGGGAAAAGTGAAAAATTTTAGTCAACAAAAGTGTTCCGTAAAGAAGCTGCCTACAATAGCTAAACTTCGTAAACCCTAAAGTGTTACAAGCTGACTTTTACTTAGATATTATGCGTGACTAGCCAAAAAAGCTTGAATTTCCATTATCCGATACATTACTCTGTTTAGTGGACTTAAACTTTAAACTGAAAAGTTTTTATTCGTTAAAACTGCAGCTACTAAAGCTGCTCTTACGATTACACATAAGAAATGACATAAGAAATTAGAAACTATAATAAGGCAGAATATTGACTCCTTACCGAAGATATTTTTTTCAGCACATTTGCGCGCGAAATTATCAACAATTTGTTGTGTGTGGTTTGGCTTTATAATGCTAGATTCTCACGGCCCGTGGTTTCACGGCTGCAAGCACGAGCACGCCAGTGCGAATCAACGCTGCTCAGTGTCCGTGGTGCAATAAAGCTGCATACTGGACGACAGCAACCAGGGCGCGGCGGCGCGGTGGCAACAGCGATGCGGGCAGCGACTTGCGCGACTTCAAAATGCCTCGGTTTGTATTATGTCGTCTCGACGGCAGCGGGCGGCGGCGGCGGGACGCGAGCGTCGCGCGGTGGATGTCTAACTGTCATGGCAAAATACGCTCTATTTGTTTAGCCTTTACGTTTTAACTTAAATGAGCATCCTGAGTGGCGAGGCTCGCTTGAATTTGGTCTACCCAGCGGCCCGCGCCGTCGCCGAGCGGAGTCTGCGGCGGCCGCGCGGACATATTATTTCAATACATTTGACAGCAGAAATATTATTTCAATACATTTAACTATAATTTTTTTTTAATTGTTCTGTTAATAATTCCATCATAAGTATTTTAAGCTAATTATGACAGGTCGATAAACAAATCAGTACAATAATACTATTTAAATTCATTTTGTTATTTCACTGCTGGAGATAGGTACTTTTCGTTCATAATCTAAGGTCGGATTCAGATTCGGGCTTGATATTTGCAAGAATATAGTCAAACGTTTCCGCGGTCATTCTAGCGTTATTTTAGAACTTATCTGGATTTTGTCTTTGATCTTCGTAATCTCGGTGAAACTTGTCTTTTTGTTTTCTTTATTTGAAGTACCGGTTCACTTCTTTTGGGCCCACAATAACTCGTACAGAATAAATGATTAGTTACTATAAAAAGGTCACGTCACAGTATCGACATCACGCTAACACTTCGTTACGTCACTTTACAGCCGCAAAC
>NW_020653850.1:4464366-4505068 GCF_003589595.1 Hyposmocoma kahamanoa
ATCTCTCAAAGATACTTTGGGGCCCAGATTGTAAATTGCCCTAACTGCACGTTTCTGCAGGACAAAGATTCTATTGATATCGGCGGCATTACCCCAAAGCAAAATGCCGTATGTCATTAGACTGTGAAAGTAGCTGAAGTAAACCAATCTAGCGGTTTCGACGTCTGAAAGTTTCCTTATTTTTTTAATCGCGTACACTGCAGAGCTGAGCCGTTTTGACAACTTACTTATATGGGGACCCCATTGCAATTTAGCATCTAACGTTATACCTAGAAATACAACTGTATCCACAAGATTCAATTTTTCGTTTCTAACTACAATGTTTGTAACCGTCTCTCTAACATTGGGTAATGTAAATTTCACACAATTTGTTTTTTTCTCATTAAGAAGTAGGTTATTAACAGCAAACCAATCAACTACTTTAGATATAGCATTGTTCACATCGTCATAGGAACATTGGTGCCTTTTAACTTTAAATAATAAGGAAGTATCATCAGCAAACAATACTATCTCATGTTTTATACCCTCCATAAGGCTAGGTAAATCATTAATATAAACTAAAAACAAAAATGGGCCTAGAATTGAACCTTGAGGGACACCCATGCTAATTACAGACCCTGACGATCTCGTACCGTTCACATCGACCCTCTGTACCCTACCACGCAAATACGATTTAAGAAGGTCGAGATCACGTCCCGCCACACCATAATGGCGAAGTTTCCTGACCAGTGTATCATGGTGCACACAATCAAAAGCCTTGGAAAGGTCACAGAATACACCAATAGCATCATGTGAGACTTCCCATGCATCAAATATATGATTAATCAACTCTACACCAGCGTCGGTTGTAGAGCGACCCCGAGTGAAACCAAATTGTTTAGGAGACATTAAATTATTACTATAAAAATGTGCACACATCTGATTTAGAATAATTTTTTCAAATATTTTACTGAGAGTTGGTAGTATTGATATAGGTCTGAAATTGGTGGGGTCAGAAATACTACCAGATTTGAAAAGTGGAATAACTTTACTTTGCTTCATGAGGTCAGGAAAGACACCATCATCAACACATTTATTAAAGACACAGGCTAAGTAAGGCGCAATACAATCAACTATAGAACTAATTACTCTGACTGAAAGACCATCAAGATCAGCAGTATTTTTTATATTTATAGACTTAAAGGCTTTAACAATATCGTTTGGAAATACATGACGGAACCTTAAATTAGTGCTACTAACTGCATTATTTTCTTTTAGTAAGGATTCAGCGGCCGTGGGAGATGAATTTAACGAATTAGTAGTCAAAATTGGAATGTTGGTAAAAAAATTTTCAAATATTTTAGTAACTTCTGCGTCTGTGTTTACAATTTTGTCATTAAATCTTAGTTGAAAATCTAAGTTACGAGGTTTGACCCTTCCAGTTTCGCTATTTATAATATTCCAAGTCGTTTTTACTACATTCGCGCTGCTTTTTATTTTATTATTAATAAACATTGCTTTGGCTGCCACACAAACACGTTTAAACATTTTCGAATATTTCCTAACAAAATCATTAAAACTGTTACTAGTGTTATAAGTTCTTTCATCGTAAAGATCATACAGCCTTTGTCTACTTTTGTGAATTCCCACAGTCGCCCATTCACTAAATTTCAATGAATTATTAATAGTTATGATTTTGGACTTAAAAACATTATCACGTTCACTTTTCACTATGTTGAAAACTGAATTATACAATTTATTGGGATCGTTAACGTACGGAATGTCAGTTAGTTTAAGCATTACGTTATTTCTATAAGCTTTAAGTCGACCATTATTTATCGGAACACATGTGATATCCTTTTTCGGCATTTTGTCAACAGTTATATTAAAAGTGGCCAATTGACCGCAGTGATCTGAAGTTAATTTATTTATAATAGATTTATTACTAGGTACGGCGTTGGTATAAATGTTGTCTAAACAAGTGGCAGTAGTAGAAGTTATTCTAGTAGGCACCAAAAAAAGATTCACAAGGTTATAACATTGGAAAAATGATATGAGCCTACTGCTAGCACTGGAATCTTCTAATAAGTTAACATTGAAGTCACCACAAACAGCAATATATTTATTTATATTATTTAATTTGGCTAAAACTTCATCTAATCTTTTTTCAAATAGTTCGTAAGATGAATGAGGGGGTCTGTACACGCTTAATATAACAAGCCGTTCAAGCTCTATGCAGGATATCTCTATAGTCCGCTCAATAGATAGGCTCACAATATCTGTACGTTCTTTAAATTTTAAATTATTTTTAATAAGAATTAAAGAGCCGCCATGAATAGCTTTTTCTCTGCTGAACGAACTAGCCACCTGGTGATTGTTGAAGCTAAACATGAACTGATGTTGTGATAGAAAGTGGTGTTCAGTAATACAAAGAATATCAATATTGTTACAGTTAATAAATAATTCTATTTCTAGCTCTTTGCCTTTCATGCCTTGAATATTTTGGTGCACCAGGTTTAATATAAAATTTATTTTATTTCTGTGTGTTTTAGGTTGGTTTCTTACTGTCAATGTGTTGCAAGAGTATCTCTCCGTTGTCTTATTAATTAATTTAAATAATTAGAAATTGAATTAATTTCAACAGAATTATTATTGTCAGTAAACTGACCTATGTCAACGGACTGCTCAATAGAAGCAGCCGGTCTGGTAGCCAATGATTTGGCTGAATTATTAATATAATATGATAGCATCTCTGCTATCTGTCTCCTAAAATAACTAGTAAGAGAATACCTATCTTTAGTCAAATAAAAATATTTACTAATAAAATTATTAGTATCCATAAAATGAAATTTACTATAATGAAATGTCAAGCTGTGTAATGTCCTATTTAAGTTATGCCTCAAATTATTTTCACTTGTTGTGAGGCAATTGCTGAAGGGAAAAGCTAACAAAATAATTTCTTTTATATTAATTAAATTATTGAATTGTGAAAAATATTGTATTAAATCTTTTTTGTTACATTTTCCTCTTCTGCCAATTAAAATTATTAATGTAGTGTCTTTGTCAAACTTAGTTGACAAAATACTATCTAATATTTTACAGTATGTTGCACCTGGCATGCAAATATTTGTTAATTTTAATCCTAGGTGGTTAAGTTGCAAACCTATATTTTTACCCATTTCATCACTATACATAACTATATTATTTTGAATTTCATTTGATCTAGTTATTGACAAAGAGGTATTTTTTGATTCTAAACTAGATTCCTGCAACAACAATGAGGAGGGATTAGTGACACACACAGACAGGGAGGATTGTGGTTTTATTTCTTTGCAATTGCAAACTTGATTATTTGTTAAAGAGTCAAATCTGTCATTATTATATCTACACAAATCTAATAAATTATCCATAGCATGTGTGTGCTCCTTAATCTCCTGTTGCGCAGTTTCATATTTCTGTGTTATTAATTTTAATGAATTTGTTACACTATGTAATTCTGCCTGGAGGCGCTGTGTGTCACATTCATAGCTAAGCCTATTTTTCTCAAGATTTTGTGTACAATCACTCAATTCATTCAACAAACTCTGACGTTCTTTTCTTAATGATACATTTTTACAAAATGCTGCATTTTTCTTTATTAATTTATTTGTACTGGATATGTATTTATTAATTTTGACATACTTTTTTAATTTTTTTTTACTACAATTTAAAGCTAAAGCTGTTGAATTAAATGAGTTACTTTCACAAGTCAGATCAGTGGTGATTGGTTCTGAACAGGAGGGTGGTACAGCACAGACCATTGTGGGAGCACTGCTGATCAGCTCATCAAATAGGGACTGCGACTGTGTTGGCTGTTGTTCGTCCCTTGCTTGTTCCATTATAGTTATTTGATTGTATGCGTCTCGTAGGTCACATTCTAATGAAGAAATGCGTGCAAGGGCTTCTTCGAATGCGCTGCTGCTTTGGTCGAATCCATCTACCACAATCTGTAGCTGGTCTCTTTGGTACTGTACCTCCGTAATTTGTATAAGCAATTCAGCCATATCACTTTTTAATTGCCTATTCCTATCTAAAATGTCCAATATTTCCTTTTCACTATCGTTTCTTTCTGTTAGCAATTGCTCATTCAGTGCCTTTGCTGTTTTGAGTTCTAATAAAGCGTGTTGGAGTTTATCCTCCAATTGACGTTCCGCAGCAGCTTTGCGTGTAAACATTGTGTATGCTTTTGAAAAAGAAAATGAAAACAATTTGAAAGAACGTTAGCATAAAGACAGCTGATCGAGCGATTACTAAATAGTGAGGTTATGTTACTTACAATTTATCCGTACAAAGACTAAATATTAGACAAAATAACCACTCTTCAGTTATATTATAAGTTTAACTACCTATTTATCTTAATAATTATGGAAATACTTACGAAATAGCACAGAATTTTTAAAAACAAATTCGTAACGGCTATCTTTCCAAAGTGACTAGAAAAGGCTCAAATTACCTTTAACCTCGATAATTACTGTTGCAGTTGTGTAACAATGAACTTAATTGATAAATGTGATTTGCAAACACTGATATTATTTCACATAAGACACTTTTTGAAAAGTATTAGGCCGGTTAACCTGACTGTTTTCAACGTCACTTTGTTTACTTACTCAACCTGATCAAATCACTATGTATGCACTTAAAAACTGTATAAGTATATTTTGTAATGATATTATTCAGCAATGAAATGGGGTTTTACAAGAATAACACGATAAAAACAATTAAATTTAAAATAGAATTACGGAACACTTGTTATACACTATTGTTATACACATAGGAAATGAAACTATTTTTCCGGATTTTAATAGAGCATATTTGTTTTTTTCATGACAGGTCCCAACTCACTGTGAGTTGGGACAGTATTTATTTAATTTGCAGTATTTTTTTAATTTTCAAATTGTGTTTTCTTAATTCCACAATTTTGAGTTACAACAGTATTTGATTTCATGTGTGATATATTATGAAAAAAACATACATCCAGCGCAGTTCTACAATCAGACAGGAAGAGCCCGTATTTTTTCAAGTGCTTCGCGTAAGAGTCTTAAGTGTCCCGAGTTCCCTCCCTGTAACAAACATGGAATGTTTCGCTCTGATTGCGTGAACATAAGGCTGCGATTCCACCAGAGATGTGCGAAGTAGCTAGGCGGTGTGCAAAGAAAAAATCCACCAATAGGATTACTTTATTTTCCTAGCCTCGCTCAGCGTAGCTCTGGTGGAAGAGGGCTAACGGAGTAAAGTATTTATAGAGAGATATGGAGAAATGTGTGCGAGGGATACGAGCAAGGAACGTGTGCGAGGTGCTCGCCGTCGCCTCCGTAAACCCCACCATACTTTTCATTCTTCTTCATTCGCTATACATCCGCACACGGCCTAGTGCATCTCGCACATGTCTCGTGGAATCGCAGAATAAAGTAAAATATTTGCTTCTTGTTGTTGTGTTATTTGTGTGTGTATCATCATGTCTTTGTTTTTTCGTGTTATAAGTATGTGTCATAATTGCTTTACGTATGCGTACAGGGAATTTACAAGCACCACCGACAACCACGCGCAACTTGTTCGTTCCGTGACGCGATATCATAAAAAAAATGTTTTCATATATTACGAGATATATACAGGTTTTCCCAAGTGCGGCGCCAGTAGGTGCGGTTTTTTGGTAGCAGTAGAGCTCCTCGTGAAAGAGTTCATCCAGGGAAGTACTGCCACCTTACCTATTTCAGCCGCCAAGCAGTAATGTCAGCATTACTGTCTTCCGGTTTTGAAGGGTAAGGGTGCTGGTGAAATTACAGGCACATGGGACTTGTCAATTTATGTCTCAGGGTGGCGGGCGCAGTGGTAGTGCCCCTCAGATTTTTGAAATTTAAAGCTTTGAGTGGCACTGTAACTATTATGGACAGGCGAGTAGGTCACCATCAAGCGCACGACTTTTTCGTCCCGTCACTTGTTGCATAAAAAATAGAACTTAGTCTTTAATACTTTGTCACTAAGGATTACCATGGTCTTTTTTACTACTACGTTACGCAAGCGTTACGTCGTCATACTGTAGCACCAGCGGTGCAAATGAAGCCCACACGGCGTCATCTACTGAAATCGTACAGATTTGCGGCAACACTCGCGGCGGTACCGCTGTAGTTACGGTGTCGTGTGTATTAGCTTTAATGGTATGTTCACAAGTAATTGGCTCAGATTAGAATCAGAATTATGTTCATAATTAAGTAACGTAAATATTGTAATACGCCTGCTTTTGGCGGTTTTATCAATAGTAAATTATTAAATCCAATATTTAATTCATATATCCAAAGACGAAGATATTTAGAACATAATACACTCATCAAAACAGTCTAGAGATCAAGTTTTTGTCGTTGACGTTTTTGTTCATTACTGAAAATTAGATTTTTTTACGAATTTTTTTAACAAAAATTAGTTTTTTGTAGTCAATGTCATTTTCAAATTCCAATTATAAAATTGACCAGGAATAACCAATCGGCGTTAAAAAAAAATTAAAATGTCAGATTTTCAGTAAATGGCAAAAACGTGCTTGATCCCTAGATGCTTTGGGTGTGTGTAGTAAAAGTTAAATGTTGTGTCGTATAAGGAAGTCATAGTTAGAGCGCTGAACAGAGATAGTCGACGATTACTCTACCGATAAAGAGCCTAGCTCTTAACTAAAAAAAGCAGATATCCAATAGTCGTATAACACGCTTTTTATCTTTATGTTTATTTTTATATTTATGGAGAAAGAAATATATTTCTGTTGTAAGTATACACGGTAAATACAGTTTACATATTTAAGATTACTTTTCTAGATCATCGTGCTGCGCCAGCAATTGGACATAGATATTCAAACTAGAACCAACTCACAAAATGTCACTTTCGGGATAATTAGACTTTTGTAAAATCAGTGTGAAGAAATAAATAGGTAAGTTATTTGAGACAAACAACGTAAGTCATGTATAGCATTAAGAATGATATAGGGAAACTAATATATTATATAGCAATAAATAGAAAACATTATGTATGTTTTTATATAGTTAACGAGAACCATCTTCTAGTTTTCGTAATGAAAACGCTTAAGATCTACAGTACTGCAGTACATGTGACATGGATCCATTTAGCATATTTAATAAAAAAACATTATATGAAGTTAAACAGCATGGTTCTTTTTAGCTATTAAAAAGTTACTTAATTAGGCTTGGTACCTCGAAGGGCTTTTATTTTCTCCTTAAGCTTTAAGTTTTGGCTTGGTATATTGCCATGATCTTTAGTGAGCAGGTAATGGATACTTTTTTTATATATAAATAAATAAATAAATAACGCACACACTCAACATAGCCCCGCACTAGAAAAACCCTGTGTCGCGGGTGCCATGGACACACACATAGACAACCACAAATTACACCCAAACTCACGAGATAAATAAATGTAAGCCATACAAACATTTCTCCCGGCCCGGGAATCGAACCTGAGACCTCTGCGTGGCAGTCCGGCATGGTAACCGTTCGGCCACGGAGGCAGTTAAAAATTGGTGTTCTACCTAAATACATAACTCAATTTCACTCGAGGTGTGGGTTGGTTCTTGTTTGCATAACTAAGTCCAATTGGTATACAAATCGCACATTGAGAATGATAATGTCAATAGTGACAAAAATTCTGTATAGACAAAAACCGGCATTTTTTAATTTGTAACGCCATCTTAGATTTCAGTGTACGAACTTTGTAATACAAAAACCCCCGAAAACGTCCTTTTCCTAGAACTGTCTAGGTGATGTAGTGACGTTATGCTGTATGAGGGGAATAAGAAACAGCGAGATACCGACTTTTTTTGGTAGTAACAGATTCCGCTGAGATGCCGAACTAGCTCCGTCAAAGATATCGTCGCTTTTTAGATAGTGTCTGTTTTGCATTAAGACTAACATAGTAAAAATTGCTGGACCAGACGTACGCGGGATACATAACAAAACTTTCATTGAAGTTACCCTTCATTATATTTACGCAATTTAAAATTAAATTTGATGGCATAATTTATTTTTATGAATCCGTCGTAAAGGATTATTAGATATTGCATAATAATAAATGCTAATTTGCATGAAACAATTAAGAGAAATAGTGACAATAAATGTTATTCTCAAAAAATCATTGACTTACAAATAAATGGACTCTCTAATACAAAAACCACGAAAAAAATGTCCCAAGTCAACCTATTTAAACGTAGTGACATGTAAAGGAATATGAAAAAGCGTTGAACGTGCGTAAAACGTTGAATTTAAATTGTAATGTCATCGCAGTACTGTCTAATTTTGCTTGCTTCGCTGTCAGTCGAACAAACGAAAACTAAAGCGTGAATGACGCTCTGTATACGATTTTAACGCCCTATAAGTTTGGACACTTTTTAGCGCGGACCCGACGTCCATATAATTGTAAGTCAATGCAAAAAATACATTTATTTTAATGTGCTACGTCAAACTTAGTTAATATATCTAAAACTATTTGGGTTACACACAATTGTACCTGAAAACTGCATTAAAAAATCTTTACTGAATAAGAACTTGCAGTTTTCACAATTTTGAGAGCTTTAATAGCTCATTACTCAAAATCGAATATTTTGCATTGTGCCACTATCATTCTCAGCGTGCGAAATATTAATTACAAATAATTGAATATCAATTCAATAAAAATTTAAATACAGTGAATAGCAACATCTCTAGCCGGGGTTGATAGTTGTAAAGGTATCTAACTGGGTGATTAAATACTTTTATAGATGGCGTTACAGCAAAAAAAAAGTCGTAGAAAAACCATATACAAAGATACGACAACAAGCACATAGAAAAATTCGTAGGGCCCACTGGTTTGTTCCGTGGCTTAGTTGGAATAGGGTCTGGCACGGTTTTAGGGGGATCGAAGGATTTTTTTCTAAGCGTTCGATCTTTGTATTAATAATTATTAATTACAAAGTATACAATGTTCGCATTTATTCTGTACAAACTGCTATAGTTGATAATGATGAGCTAAGAAAGGCGATGGAAATAGGAAGGAAGAAATCGTGGCTACGGAACATCCGGGACTGGACCGGCATTGCAAAACTGTTTCGGCTGGCAGTTGATAGAAACGAATACAAAAAGCTAACGGCCAACCTTCAAAATTGAAGAGGCACTGGATGAAGAAAAAGAATTCTGTTTTTGTATAGTTGTAAAGTCTAAAAAATGCGTTTTGTTCAATATCGATTTTAAAGGCTATATATTAATTCGATGTTGAACGATGTTAATTTGATTACTTCTCTGAATCTAATTCTTATTGACTCAAAAATAAAAGTTTAGTATTTTATAATCAGTGGCAGTAGAGATCTGTGTAAAAGAGTTAATCCAGGGAAGAACTGCCACCAAACAGTAACGGCTAAGGGTGCTGATGAAATTATAGACACATGGGACTTGTCAATTAATGTTACGTGTTATATGAAAGCTACTTAATGATGGTCAAGTTATGAGATATTATAAAGTTTATTTTTTTACTGGGGCAGTATAGGGAAATCCGAAACCATAGGAGATGCAGGGAACCTGTCTTAAGAACCATTAAGTCTGTTTCGAGTTCTTAGGTTTTCGCGATTGTTACACATAGGAAATGAAACTGTTTTTCCGGATTTAAATCACGTATATTTGTTTTTTCAAACAAACCGTTGACAGTCAACCGTTGACCATGGGACCTGTAAAGGGTCCGAAATGTCGGTTTGTTTGATAAAACAAGTATACGCGATTCAAATCCGGAAAAACAGTTTCATTTCCTACATTAAGTCTGTTTTTGTGAAAACAATTTTGGTATAGTAAATATTTTGATCAAGCATAACTAGTCCATAAAAATGAATGAAATTTTTATTAGTGCTGATACACTCAGGGTCGTATTCTAGAACTATACTCAACCCTCAAGTCAGGATTTGAGCAGACTTGAGTATGATTTCAAGCACTGGAAATACGACCCTAATGGCAAGGACTTGAGTATGATTTTCAGTGCTCACTGCAATACTCAAGTTCTGACTTGAGTATTGAGTAGAGTTCTGGAATACGACCCTGAGGCTCGTATTCTAGAACTCTACTCAATGCTCAAGTCAGGATTTGAGTATGGTTTAAAGCATTCGAAATCATACTCAAGTCCCAGCCATTAGGGTCGTATTTCCGGTGCTTGTGTTTCAATTGCAATCCTGACTTGAGCATTGAGTAGAGTTCTGGAATACGACCCTCAGAGTCGTATTCTAGAACTCTACTCAATGCTCAAGTCAAGGATTTGAGTATGGTTTAAAGCACTTGATGTCATACTCAAGTCCCGGCCATTAGGGTTGTATTTCCAGTGCTTGTGTTTCCAGTGCAATCCTGACTTGAGCATTGAATAGAGTTCTAGAATACGACCCTCAGTTTCTCATAAGGATAATTATATGGAAAGGAAAAATCGAGACGGCAGAAGTTGGTCAAATTGAATATTTATAATAATAATCATGGAACTTGTCTTGCCTCTCAGATCTTTGCGATTTAAAGCTCTGAGTGGCACTGCAATTGGTATCATAAAAAAAATCTAACTTTGTTTTTGTCCCGCTAAATGTGTGCATTTTTTTAAATGCCAAATTCCAGTTATTGAAAGATTTTTTTTTTGATTCTGCAACAGTGGTATGAGCCTGTACTTTACCAGCCTTGAACATACAATAACAATGTGTTTAGCAACAATTATTATTTACATACGTGCACAAAATGGGATTCTAGGCATTAAATCTAAGATTTCTCAACGTCATAAGTACCAGAATCATTACAAACGACGAAAGCCATATACGATAACAATGACTATAATTCACGTTTCCGGGTGATGTCCTCAAGGCGTGGAAAGCCAGGGCTTTACCATGATATATAGCCGGTCAGAAGATTGTGGCCACAGAAATAAATCTGACGATATTAATACCCTTCCATGGAGGCGAATCACTACTTTGTAAGTAGAGTTGATGTTCGTATAAATTTGCGTGACAATACTGTTTTTGTAGTATTGATTGTGATAATTACTTCACTGGTTTCTTATAATTAATTTAATAAATATACACTCCCGGACAAATAATTCGCGCCACCTTGCATTTTTGTCCTTAAAGGGCTAGAATATAAAAATATAGTTATCATCGAAGAAAAAGTTTTCTCCGGTTTTAAATTCAAATTTTCAATAAGGACTTCAGGAAATAACGTTTAGTATACCAGTTTCAAAGTTGCATATTATCA
Source organism: Hyposmocoma kahamanoa (assembly GCF_003589595.1). Lineage (NCBI taxonomy): Eukaryota > Metazoa > Arthropoda > Insecta > Lepidoptera > Cosmopterigidae > Hyposmocoma > Hyposmocoma kahamanoa. The sequence goes on from NW_020653850.1 coordinate 4,475,619, forward strand.
TTTGAGCAATCAAGCATTGGTTAAGCTAAGCATTTAATATTGAAAATGCAAGGTGGCTCGAATTATGTGTCCGGGAGTATATTTTTCACTTGTCATGCTCTAAAAATACGTCAATATAGCCTTACGTAGCGGGAGTCAAGTGCATCCTTTAACCTCTAGGGAGTAAAAAGTAGCTATTTTTTAAATTTATTTCAAGTGAATAAACTCAAGCAGCCAGTAGCACGCTCGGTTTTAATTCTGGGCCTTTTCCGTATAGACGGTGGCGCCACTTTATTTTCTCACGTTAGTGCGTCTGTTTTATATCTATATCTGGTTAGAAAAAAATACCGAGAAAATTTCAGGATTTTGGTTCGTAATTTTGTTGTAAAGCGGAAATTATTAAAATTTTCTTTTTTCTCACAATTGAAGTGAAAAGTATCCACCTCCAGACTAAAAGTCAAAACCCTCGGAGTAATAGACACCCCTGCTAAATCTCAGGTGGCCAACCACTTCAGTTACATATCGTTTTAGTCCCTAGATAAAAATATACTGTATTTCATTTATAAGGCTTAATAAATTTTACGACCTCCGTGGTCGAGTGGCTTGAATATCGATTTTTATGTGTCACCTTCTATGAGGTCCCGAGTTCGACCCCCTGCCATGTTAATGCAGAAAAACTATGTTGTCTCGGGTCTGGGTGTTATTAATACAAAGATCGAACACAAAGAAAAATTACTTCGTTCTGATAGGACTTAAACCTGCACGTGTGCCATACCAAGGCGACTGCTCTACCAACTGAGTTACAGATCGAGTCTGCAGACCTTACGAAAATTTTCTATGCGTTTTGTTACAGATTTTTGTTTTTTGTTTTAACGGGTTTTTTCGCCATCTATAACACTTTTTCTTTACTCAACCATTTTTGTAGTAGTTTCTTTCTGTAGTCGTTACTTTAAGTCAATATTATAGAGGAATCTAAAAATCATACATCATGAAATTCATAAGGACTAAATGAAACTTGTTAAATTCCTAACTAGATAATACGTAATTTAACAGTTTAATGATCTAAGTAGCAATGGATCTCCTTGAATTCGTCCAGGGAAGTACTGCCACTTTACCTATTTCTGCCGCCAAGCAGTAATATGATCTATACTGCGTTCCGGTTTTGAAGGGTGAAGGTGCTGGTGAAATTACAGACACATAGGACTTGTCAACTTATGTCCCACGGTCAGGCACAGTGGCAGTATGTCTCAGATCTTTGCGATTTAAAGTCATGGACAGGCGTGTCGCTTACCATCAGGTGCACGACTTATTCGTCCCGTTACTTGATATCATAAAATAAAATCAATAAAAATAACTGACTTAACATTCAGGGATTTTTTCGTAATGTATCAGCGGTTACTGTAGCATACAGTTGCCTTTTTAGAAAGTAACTGTTACTCACTGCAGGTGAGTACGTAGCATCTCTATAAGGTCGAATCACTGAGTTATGAAGGAAAGTTATGATGGAGCTATCTATCTATCAGAAATATCCAGTTGGATTATGTTCTTTTAGGGCCTATTGTCTTTTATTGTATGTATTCGACTTTTCATACATAATACATAAGGTGATATTGTCCTCGTAGGTAACTAACAATACTTTCATATATTTACTGGTTTAGTAATAAAAGATATTCCAAGAATATTTATTTATATTTGTATATCGTTATCATATAATAGCCTAAGTACACTTATGTTTTTATTTTTAGTAAGAATAAAGGAAAATAATCGTCGACATTATTTTCCATGAAGATCACCTTCCTGTTTTTATATTAAACTTTGAGACGTAAGTTGAGACACCACCTTGAGACGTAGGTTGACAAGTCCCATGTGCCTGTAATTTCACCAGCACCCTTACCCGTCCGGAACACAGCAATGCTCACATTACTGCTTGGCGGCTGAAATAGGTAAGGTGGCAGTACTTCCCCGGACGAACTCTTTCACAAGGAACTCTACCTGCCGCTCTTTGTTCGCATTTGATCTCCATCTGACCTGATGGAAAGATATAATGAGGTCGACGATGGAACACGCCTAAATAATGCCTATTTACTCTCGCCTTGAAAAGGCCCAAGTTATACCGTTCAGGCGACAGGTCTGCATCAGGAAACTTCACTCCATAGCTGTTCGCCATATAAATGTGGAAGCGAAGCGCTTCATGCGAATCCTTGGAATATCCGCAACATCGGGGTGGAAATGGTCAATGATGGAAAGGGGAAGGCGGAAATAATTCGTTTTCCCATTCCCTCGCACACTCTCCGCGACATATCATGTAGAATACCGATAAGCAGGCAACTTTACGGCATTAATCAAGGTACTGCAGCTTCACCTCTTCTAATTTCGAGTCACTTCTTAGCACGCTTTTCACCTGAATCCAAGCAAAAAAAAATCAAAGTAGAGCACCTAATATTATATTTTAACCCATTAAATTATCAATATTTGCTTTAATTTCACAAAAGGTTGTTTTTCTTGACTGTCTTGTATTTTTGTATTGAAAATACGATTAATTACTATATCACCTTAACATTTTAGTTAAAAGTGTAAAAATTTCGCGATCGCAATTCGTCTTTGTATCGTGTCGTTCCTGCTTGTATTTTAGGTCTATAATATGGATTTTGAATAGTATGTTGCTATCTTGACTGCGCTAGCAGTGGCACAAGGGGAACAACAACAAGACACTACGAGTGACCTTTAAGTTTATTTCAAAAGGGAGGTCAGCGTAGCGTACGAATAGTAGCTTAAAAATGACGTTTTCAAGTGTAAAAATTCTACCCATAGAATAAATGATTATTTGACTTTGACCATTCGACTGTCACTAGGTGTGCACTGTGGAAATAAAAAAGCCCTTCACCACCTGGTTTCATCATGCTTCAAAAGTAGCTACCACCACGTAGCGATTTGCGGTGGCCCGTGTGGAAATCCTTAAACCAGCTTCGCACTCAGTTAGAGCGCTGCAGAGACAAATGGGTAATGTGTAAATGGGCTTCCAGGGATGCTAGTTTATGATGGCGCTGCCGGTGGTGGACGTTCTGTGGACTGTAAAATAGCCTGGATAGCAGTAATAAAGCCTGGTCCAAGGGTAGCAATAGCCTCCGCAGCCTCCGCAGCCTTCATACGTCTTACTTAGCAAGTTTTAGCATTTGAAAAGACGAAAGTCCGGTTTATAGGAATTTATTCAGTACAACTACAATATTAATAATATCTTAAAATGTAAACGGTTCAAAAATAAGAAAGTAGATGTTTTCGCTACCGCGATCGCGGTGAGAGAGACGATGGAAAGAAACAAAATCAGAATGCGAGGTAAAATGGAACATTTCAATATTTAAAATTTAAATATGAGTAGAAGAAGAAAAAGAACGATACGATGCGAATGGAGAGAGGCGATACAAAAAGGTGGGATGACGGTGTAAGGAGGTCACACCGTCACTAGTCTAGCCTGAGGGACTACGGTGCCTCAATACAGTCCAGGCACCACTTGTTTTGTGCCCCTTGTGCCTTCATAATTACAAAATACAATCTTTTTCACGAGAAACTCTACTGCGAACTAAAAACTCGATTCGATTCGATTTTTAATATCATCAAGATAGATTAGATAGATTTAGATAGATAGATAGATTTAAGGGTAGTGCAGTAGCAGTTCAGCAAGAAAATTCTGTATTAACCTTTTCTTGAAGGAAGCAATCGGCGGGCTTGCCTCTTCTGCAGCTGGCTCTCCGTAAAAAGCCCACTGACCTGACCTCTGGGCCACTAAGTTAACTTTTGAAATTTGTCTACATTTTGGTTATTTAGAAAATTGTTTTAACTGACTGTATTTTTTGTATGCATGTTATGCGATAACGCCGACATTTGTGATTTGTGATTATTTCTTGTTGTTGTTAAGTCTCCTTAATGCACATCGTGAAAAACTACTTAAACTACTTTTATTGTTGTTGCTCAGAATAAAGCGCTTTTTTTAAAAAAAAAAAAAAATTAAAAGGAACATAATAAACGAAAGAAATTACAATGTTTTTTTACTCGGATTATTTGTGTAGGTTAGATAATATTATGCAACTAATATTTTACAATTCGACATACGTACATGTCGCTCTTGTATTGCTTTACAATAATTAAACTTAAACTTCAAGATATCCTTATATTTTATCCTCATGAAGTTATGTCACTACAATAGAAATTTTTTCAACGAATTTGTTTAAGTGCTTGTGCACTCGAAAATTGATATTTCCATAATGAAGGACACCTCCTTGATTTATTGGATCAGAATCTTGTAGACTGTAGTACTGCATTTGGTAATCACAATTGTGGTGGTGGTAATCCAGTGCATATATGTACAAAGGTAACAACGGTATGGCAGTAGCAAATACAGGACGTCGATGCCACAAACTTTGCATTTTACAGATCTGGAGTGTAGTACGACAAAGCATGCTCATCCTCTAATCTGAATCATGCCGTGAGTAATGTTTGTCGATTATTTACGTGTACAGCCACATCGAACAACAGCGTTTACCGGTAGTTTTCCCTACCACGCAACAGTGTTGGAATAATATCCCACCACCTTTAAGACTTCTAAAATCTAAATGCACTTTCAAGGAAAAGGTAAAGGCATATCTTCTAAACACTAAAAAAAAAGGTATTCCACAGCGCTTTGCTTATGTGGCGAAAATTGCCTACATAACATTGTGTAATAACAACAGGATTTACCTATTTACAATTAAATTGACTTTTATATTGACATTATAATATAATTAAACTGAATCTAAAAAAATATTATCATTTATTACATTTATATTATGTTTCGTATTTATTTAGTTTCGAAATTATAATTTGTTTAATTTATACAACATGGACATCAGCTAGCTGGTTATCGTATTCTCGGCTTTCTCTAGGTTATAGCTGAAAATCAGCGGTTTGTTCTTGAGTAAACACCGACGCCGAGCTATGGCCTTTTTACGCTGCTACAGCACATATACATAACTGAGTGTCCGGCAGTGTTGCGATATTGCTGTTGTTTTTTTTATATTACATATTTTTCTGTTACGTATTTTATGTATTTGTGTCTGTAGGCCCAAATAAATGTTTTATCTATCTATCTATCTACTTATTTTAAAAATGAAGACAGAACGCATTAAATACATTCCAGTGATTTACTGAGCACATCTTAATGTTTGGATGAGGACTACTTGAAGCCGTTTGTTAATTACGTCGTGTTTAACAGCAGCTATTTTACAGCAAAAGTGAAACGTTCTCTAGATGGGTCTATTAGAGTGTATGGACCACGACAGTAAGATCTATTTATTGCTAGATTAATGTCAATACGATATGACACGTCGTCCTGTTAGTAGTACAGACTAGAGCCGCTAGATATCGCCACTAGAGGCAGCAAACACAGACAGAGGGTTTTCACCTACTGCTCAGTAGGTAAAAACCCAACCAACCTGCCCGGGTTTTTACTCAATACAACGGGTTTTAAGCCATTTCCACTTAAAATCGTTGGTGGAAATATTATGCGTGTAAAATAATACGAAATTTTATGTAATTCCATATTTATTAGAAATTCCGACGTAAAAAAAAACTTTTTTAGATGAAAAGAAGGCAACTTCACATTGCAATCATGTGGACATTCACTTACTACTGGGAATGCAAATTATGATTTGATTTTCATGAATCGATTCAAGTGTATACGATAACAAGTTTTTACATCGATTCATTTCAATGCGATTTTCAAGTGAATCCATTTGATATAAAGGCAAAATATGTAAGCAAGCAATGAACATTTTCTAGCTTTTTCATTGCATTAAAACTCGATTCACAATGATTTATTCGTGAATAGTTTTTATCCTTGGTTTCGGGCGTTAATGGGTTTTAACCCGATTAAACCCGGCTTTAACAAAGCGACGTGTTAAAACCCGGGCGCTTGCTCTTCTGAAGCTTTGAGGCATAATTTGTGTCTTCTTGCGTGTCGCGTTGTAAAACTTCCTACGTTGTTCAGGAACCTAGAGCAATAATGGACGATATTTAGTTTCAGAAAATAAAAACAATTTCATTAATCACGTGTGAGCTGATAATATAAACACCCGTCACTGTCATGAATGCGGAATGATTTCTAGCTCAATACCTATTAACACCTATTAGCAGTAGAGCTCCTTGTGAAAGTGTTCGTCCAGGGAAGCACTGCCACCAAACAGTAATGGCAGCATTACTGTGATCCGCTTTTGAAGGGTAAATTTAAAAAAAAATTCTCTGTCTACCCCTCCTGTGGTACAAGGGCGTCAGCTTCATGTATGTATGTATGATTATATCTGAACATTTAGTTCCCTGTTCCATTAAACGTTAAATTCAAATATTTAACATCAGGCATCCTTCGACAGCTCAAATCCTTTGTTCTGTCGCATCCACGATTAGTACAACATCAAAGTGACAATAAATTTAGCTTAATGTTATCTAATTTAACTCTATTATTGCCTTGTCAACGATACGAAGACTGGTATTAGTGGATTGATTAATTTTTAATTTGCTGATAATATTTCCTTCAAGTTATCTCATTATTAAATTTAATAATTAACTACTAATTAATTTAATAACACTTAAAAATGCTTCCATTTCATAGGCAAATAGGTTATAAAATTGTCATATTTCATAACTCTAAATTGACATATTTTATAAGTCAAATTTTTGGTGAAATTACAAGCACTTGGGACTTGTCAACTTATGTCTCAGGGTGACCGACGCAGTGCAAGTACCCCTCAGATCTTTGCGACTTAAAGCTCTGAGTGGCACTGCAACTACTCGTATTGTGGACAGGCGTGTAGCGTACCATCAGACACACGACTTGTTCATACCGTCACTTGATATCATAAAAAAGAATACAAATGTAAATAAATATTAGACAACATCGCATAGGTTGCAATCCAATCCCAAAGTAGCCAAAGTATATGTGGTATGGAAATCGGAAACAACGACGGAATACCACAAACACCCAGACCCAAGACAATGTTGGAAACTTAGTTTCTACATTGACCCGGCTGGGTATCGAACCCGTAAACTTAGAGATGGTGACACCATGACAAACCGGTATGCAAGACACTCGACTACGAAAGTGAACCTATAAAAAAAAATGTTCTGAAATTAACTTCTATATTTACAAAGATTTACATTCAAAGCAGGTACTTGAGTAACACAATAAATCACAAAAGAGAACAAGATGATTTTAAAATGAACAAATATTATAATACTTTTATTTAAATTGTTCATTTAGCTAAGCTACTTTTCAATTTGGACTCATTAACACTAACCAAGGCGCGATGATTAGCAATTTGCTTTTCTCTCTTGCACCTGTATAAAACGCTTCCATTTCAACCGCGTAAATAATAGGCGCTTTTCTCTGTTGCACCTGCACACTGTACATTTTTCTAACTATACCAAAACGCTTCCATTTTGGGGGCGTAAATAATAGGTTTATACCTTTTCATTGTAATGACAAAGATAGGCGCTTACTTTAACTTCCTAAGGTCTCGTGTATATCAAATGTTAGAATTTAAAAATTATAAAATTTATTCTTTATTACAAGTATCGATTTTTTTTTTCACTTTACGTGTAAACCACTTGGAAAATACCGATGAACACTCCTCTTTAGTAATCCCTTGATAGTAGTTATTACAAACAGCCAATGCATCTTCTTTGCTTTCAAACCGCTTGCCTTTCAAAATTCACAAGGTGCTAGGTCAGGGAACTATGGCGGATGAAGTGGAAGAGATACATTTTTGAATGAAAATAGTCGAGTGTTCTGGCAGAAATGTGCAGAGACGGAGAACCGGATTGCTGACAGTATTTTTGGGACAATAACTGTTACGTACCATTCGGAATTAAGTCCTTTGATTCTCTAGGACTACAGCAGCAATGTGTCTTGCAAAAAAAATGAGTCGTTTCTGTGTGCTTACGTGCGTTGGAGTCGGCTCATCTTCAAAGCACCCCACCGGCTTGTTTCCTATTTCCGTAACGACAAGTGCTTTAGTTACACAATTTGGGATCACAGCAATGTATATGATGTTGTCTAATATTTATTTACTTATTATTATTTATCGTGGACTGTCACTTTGTTTATCTAAGGATGTTTTGTCACCCATTATTATGCCATAAACGACTTCTTTTCTTGTCGCCAGGGTCGAATTTATCTATCATAAATTTGCATCAAACCACGCGACGAATTTTCTGCTGAACGTTAAGGTTGTGCGGAACTTCTCGAACATCGAGTATGGAGAGACAGTTGTCACTGAATAATACTCTGCAATGCTGCTAATTCAATGCCCAGTTCTCGCTGTGTGTGTATATGTAATTCGTCGGTTTTCAAGAACAATTATTTTGACAGCATTAACGTTTTTTTGAGAAACCGCAGTTGGCGGCCGGTCGACTCATCTTCAAGTTCCTCCGTCTTCTTTTAAATTCAGCAAGTCAATTGAAAACTGTAGCTCGTGAACAAGCAAAATCACCAAAAGTTGTGGCTAAAAGTTCAAAACATTCTTGTGGCTTTATACCTTTTTTGTAGTCATAATAAATCTTAGCACGAAAATCACGGAGTGAGCTCCATTGTTGCGAACAAATTCCCGCCGGATTATCTCGAATAAAAAAAATATTTGACAGGTGTTCCATTTTCGAAATGATTAACAAATAACCTGTTTTTACGACGGTATATAATCTAGCCTACCAGGTTCAAGCAAACGAGTTATTTGGGATTGACATTAGTATGTATTATCTCGTAATATGTGTAATGATACAGATCCAGGCAGGTCAATGGATCCAGGCAATATTATTTCAATGTTCGCGTAACCGCCTAATGAACATTACTTAAAATGAAAATTCGCATTCAAATTTAGCGTTACATTATTCCATAATGTGCCCAAAAATACCTACTTTAAAAATCTCGGTAGCGTTTTTCATACAAAACTGGTGGCATGTCGAATCGGACAAGCGATATCCGAAGTGGATCCGAGTTTTTTAGAGTTGTATGATCTCGGATTCGGAACATACGAGTCGGATGCAAAATTATCCGTGTAAAATTGCCAAATATTTCTGCCACCTTATAAGATTTTCGTCGAAACTACTTATCATCTTTTAACAACTTGATGACGAAGGGCACTAAACTAAAGTGAAATAAACTCTTAAAATACGCTAATGAAAATTGAATTTGGCTTAAAATAAAATTTACAATACTGAAAATGTTTGTGTGAACATCGAGACTCTAATAAAAAGTATAACTTTAAAAAACCACCCTTAGATGTGGAATATTTACTTCAAGTTTGAATGAGACGAATACTAAGATACCCTCTTTTAAACAAAAGAGAATCATCAAAATCGGTTCACAAATGTAAGAATAATCGCGTAACACACACACACACAAATACGTTTATTGAATTCCGTTGAAAAGACTGACGTTTTAAAATTACAGGTACTTACTGGCTGTAGGCTACGGGTCTGAACCGAGTAATGGAGATTTTTGGTCGATCAGAAACTCGTGGGGCACGTCGTGGGGACTTTAGGGATATATAGCACTATTAACACAATGCTGTGTTAATTCAAAATGTGTATTATCTGAGAATCGATGAAAAACGAATTACTTCCCATGAAAGATCATTAAAATGTATGTATAGATTTTACTTTATTTATTTCAGAATAAAAGGGGAACAATAATTTCATACTATCATTTTAATAAGCGCTGTTTTCGCCAGAACTAGCTCTCATAAAATGTGTCTCATTTTGAGTTTAGTAGATATATTTTAAATGTTTCTTACAATATTCTAACGACGGTTTTATTGACGCGTAGATAATCGAATTTTACATTCAGTAATGATAGAATCTTGAAATTCACATATTTTCAGTTACAACACTATAATAGAAACAGAAGTGCAAATAGCTCTTTCAACTTTGAAATCAAACATTTTTGCAAAGGGAAATCAGTTGCCTGGATCAACAAGGATGAACAAACCCAAGGGTATTTCTAAGGAGAAAATAAAGAACCTTATTAAGGTCTTAGAAATTAGATGATTAGTCCAACTTACGGGACTACCGCCCTGTTTGCTTAGTAGTGTCCCTTAAACCGCTAAGTCAAAAAGACGGTTATTCTTTTTTAAATTAAATATTTGATGAAAGAAATATTAAAATTTAACTACCTCGTTCAGAACATTATTATTATTATTAACAAGCTGTTAATAGTTATTTCATAAACAAGGCTGCAAAGTCGTTGTTTGACGCGAGTGCTTATTGAAACCTAAGCAAGCGAAGGAAGCTAAGATTGAAAATAGATTCCAGAGCGTAGCGAGGGTTTCAAGGCACGAGACGCAAAAATACACAACTTTACACCTCACTATAGCGAGGAAAATGTAAAACAATTGAACTATAAAACATAAAGTTTTTAAATGAAAAGAAAAACTTTATCTTCGGATGGTTTCTAAATTTACACCTCATCTTTTTTTATTCTTGCTTGTACTTTTATTTTGTGTGATTATTGAAATTATTTTAGTAATTCAACGAATTAAAATAATTTCATAAACACAATTAGTTATCACTGTCAATTTAATATCAAAAATAATAAGAATGAGATATACTAACGGATTTATATTACATAAATGAGTAACGTACGACAAGTCGCTTATTTGAACGTGTCATTATTATTTTTTCAGTCCATTGTCAAGTTTGAATTTCAAAAGCCTTTTCTTCGCTAGCGTGCATAATACGCTTTTGCGCGCAGATTTCTAAGGACAAAGGAAGCCTTTCCGAGCTAGTGAGGTGAAAATAACTTTTGTTAATTTAAGTCTTCCATGTGCAACTCATGAGCCGTCAACAAAATTAATTTAAAACAAGAACATTGAAACGAAGTTTTACCCTAATAAAGTGCATCGTCTAATAAATCTTTGTATAATATCTTCGCTAATGACTTATTCCATTAGTGCTACTACGAGAACCACGATACTTACGGCATATACTTATAAACACTAAGTTTCAATAGCTAGCAACAATATAAATAGTATTTTTATTGAATTTTAAATACCGTTGTAAAATTGTACGATATAGCATTCTACATCTATGCTGTTATCGTTTTATTTAAGAGCCAGGCTCTTGTTGGTGTAGACTCCGCCACTCCTCACGGTTCATATCCAGTTCCTTGACCTCTTTACAGCTGTTCACTTTGATCTTGTTTTTTTATTTTTTCACTATATGCCATTATTGGCCTGGCTTTTTCTTTTCCCTTCTATCCTCCCCTCAATTATCACTCTCACAAATTCGTCATTACGTAACAAATGTCCAAACATTTTTCTCCCTCTCTCTATGGCATTTGAAAGACTTCTCTCCTCCGCCTTTCCAAAACTTCCTAATTTGATCTTTTTTCAATCCATTTTATTTTTTCCATTCGCCTCCAGCACCACATTTCAAATGACTCCAATCTCTTTCAGTCTTTGTTTGTTATTATCCATGTCTCGCATCCATACTGTGCAGTACTCCAGACGTAGGTTTTGATAATTTTTTTTTCAATCGTTTAAAATATTTTAGATGTGAAAATGTGTTTTTTATTATGGAAAGCCTGTTTTGCAATTGCTCTATATTGTACAAAGATAAAAATACAAATATCCGCAAAAAGTATAAAGAGAAATTCCTAAAACCTGCTTGCTCGATTAGTTAGTTAGCAGAGCGGTAGCGGCTCGTAATCGGGGCGAAGAAATTTTTTTTTGCATTTGTTCAATCTCGTTTATGTGAATAATAAGAACAATACAAATTGGTAATAAGACATACAAGTACGACACCGCTACATAGCTTTGCAGATATTCTACAGTAACAAAGTAATAATTATTAAGGATACACAAAACATTCAAAACAGAAAAAGTTTACTATTACGGTAAACTGCCTCAGTGGCCGAACTAACTGAACCAGAGAAATATTTGTATGGCCTACATTGATTTCTCTCGTGAGTTTCGGTGTAATTTGTGGTTCTCTATGTGTGTGTCCAAGGCACCCGAGATATAGGGTTTCCCTAGTGCTGAGCTATGGGTGTGTGCAAAAAAAAAACTTAACTATTGCGGTCATTTTAAAATCCACTTGCTATAAACTTAAGTACATCACCAATGCTTAAATTGAGAGTAGACGCTTAACACAATATATTAAGAGTGTCTTTTGCATTGCAAGCATCGGTTTAAGATTTATCTACATTTATATTCTTACACTAGCTTCACAGTAAGGTTGTGAAAATGTGTTTTATGTTAAAAAGAATAGTAGTTTCTGTAAAAAGTCGACAGACCTTACATTAATAGGAGGAATAAAAATGAAATAACTATTTTTTATAGTCGTTTCCAAAAATTCATTTAAGGGGTAAAATATACGTTTGTATTATAAGATTCCAGTTGATATACAAAATGCGCCATTCACGAGGTTTAAAACTATAGTGAAAAAAAAAACTCTATACTGAAGGCATAAATTATACAGCCTCTTTTAATAATTATACTTAATCAAACGTAATCTATGATGTTTGAAATAAATATTGTAAATGATAAACGTGTATTAATTAATGTTTATTTACAAAGATCAGTCCCTAAAGCACACCCCGGACACTCCATACAAAAGTCGAAAATTATTTACCTACTACTACTACATACAGCAAGGCACTATCTGCACACGCGCAAATGTGTGCGTGAAGTGGCAAGGATACCCATCACTTTCTCGCACTATTACATTACGTGATCAGAGCGGCAATATAGCGAAAATTCTGACGCGAATTGTTGAAATGATTCTATTAATAGAATCCTAATAATTTCACTTATTTATTAGGTATTTATATCAATATATAATTATATTTTTCATTAATTCCCTAACTAGAGTAATATTGAAGATTTATTTAAAAAATATATTAAAAGCACTTAACATGTTATTTTTCGGATATGTACTTTTAAGTAAGGTAACGAAGGTATTTGAAATTGCTTGTCCAAGTTTAGTTAATAATTAGTGTAAAACGACCGAGGTTACTTCATCTGTCTTTACTCATAAGGGGAGGGTTTTAAATTAAAACATGCATAAATTAGATAGATTTTATATATTTCCGACAGCTTAATAAGTTCGTTCCTAGCGAATAATCATCATTTTACTTAACAATAATTACGTTTAAAGTAGCAAATAAATAATCGTTATTGTAACATGAATTAACTCACATTTTTATGTAAGCCGAATAGCAGTATAAACGCTTCTAGAAAGAGGTGCGTTCCCTCAGACGTGCAGCGATAGAAAGGCGTGCTTGCTTTTTTTTTTTTTTTTTTTTTTTTTTGAATGATATTTTGCAGTTGGCCGCTGATGGCCTTTACTGCGCCTCCGGAGAAAGAGGGCGAGCTGAAGGCTCATAACCCCCAAAGTAAACTTAAAGCTAAGTAGCGGGCCTGAGGGCGCCCAGGTGGGCACGGACCTCGGCTCAGGGCGCTACTGGAGACTTCCGCCAGAAGGGCGTGCTGTTGGAGAGAATCTACCAGTATGTGTGCTAAAATGAGGGGCTCTACGACCTCGCCGACGAGGACGGTTGGTGCGTGCGGGACGGGACTGGCGTGCTTGCTTGTGCAACTCTGGTATTTATACCTGTCCGTAAACAAGCTCGGAGTGGGACGGGGTGGCAGAATGACACCTGCGCACGCAGGTGCGCCTGCGCAGGTGTTTTTGTTTTGCACAAACAAGCATATAATTAAGTTTTATCTAGGGCTATTTGTTTATGATGGAATTGCCATAAAATTAGACATACATTCTTAGCAGATATAACTGTTAATATTGTAACCACAATTCCTACTTTATGAAATAATAACAGCTGACATTAGATATATTCACTACCTACGTAATTTTTATCGGCAATACGAATAGAAAATTCGCGAAGTCATGGCGTCTCATTATATTGATATAATAAATCTGTATTTTTGTACATACATATATTACTCTGCAGTAAATAAATGAAGACTACAATAACTGAATGAGTATCAGACGTAAGTTTTTTTTACTTACTTCGTTTCATCTTTCGCAAAATGATGATAAATAGCCGTACTTAGCACAATTCACGAACATTATAAATAGATGTTTTATATTAACGTACAAGTTTCGTAATGAATAAATGAAAACTATATTCAAATATCAAAGCCATCTTCGCGCGAAAACGGCTCGCCGTCATCCTTGTTGTCGTTCAGTCAGTACTACTTTTAAAGTAGGGAGGGGCGCTGAGTGTCCGTTCTCGTATTGTTTAATCTCTGCCTAAAGTATCTTGCTTATTATTTTCAGGAGAATATGCTTTCCGAATGAGCAGTAGAGTTTAATCAATTTTACGTAATATATAAACTCAAAACAATATTGCAAAAGCCTAAATTTAACAACTACTATGGCAAACAAACATCTGAATATATTGTATCTACAGACCACATAAATTTTGATTGTACGAGAACACATTAATCAATTATTTAAAGAAATTCGTGATTAAATCAATTCTAAAAATATTAAAATAATACTCAAAAGATACTTTTCAATTTTTTATCATAAAATTTTACTCCTTAGTTAATGTCTATTTACGTATAGTAATAATACATATTATTCATAAATACTACATCTGCAAAATTAAACTTATTCTTTGCTTAATCTGCTAACATTAAGAATACATAACAGTAACATAACATTTGTTTTTGGAGCATTTACACTTGTTAACAAACCAGTTTCCGGATGGTTCGCTCAGTATCTAGTGGAATAATAAAATACTTTGCCGTTGGGTCTTCACTTTTTGTACAAATGTCTCCAAATAAAGACAAAAACAATGTCTACCTACTTACAAGGGTTTTTTTTTTAATGTTTTGTATTAGTTCGTTCGTAGCAGAAGGAATAAATGGCATCGAGACAAACCCAAGTTGGGTTTAACGGTACTTTACAATATTTACTTTTTTCTTGAAATAATAAAATAATTTAATATAAAAAATAAACAAATAATTTACTTAAGTAGTCTTGTATAAAGAGATACCAATAAAACCATTTTAATTAAGTTTATTGAGCGTCAGGATGTCTCACCACCATGATGTTCAATTATTAAATTCAAGGCAAAAAAGTAGTTAAAAACCTAAACAAAGATCTGCAACATGCACAGAAAAATTCGTGAGGTCCACTGGTTCCGTTCCGTGGTTCCGCGGTTTAGTTAGCATAGCGTCCAGTGGCAAGGCGTAAAAATTTTCCTTGGTAAGGGCGAAGCTTTAACTTTTTGAAGAAATGAAAAACACTTATTTAAAAATAAAACTTATTTAACAAAAAAATATTTTCCTGTTCAAAAGGCGCAAAGGCGACATTAAAATATAACACTTATTAGTACACAATATACTAGTTCACTTTATTTCATTGATTAACTTATTCTACACATAAAATAATTATAGTTTTTAAAGTAATTTACTACATTTTATGCTCCCCGTCGTGATACGAAAGTCTGTTAGTAAACAAACTCATGAATGCTTAGTCACACTCTGGACACTCCATACCATGGTCGAAAGTTATTTACCTACTACTACTACAAACAGCAAAGATCTATTTACACACGCGCAAATGTGTGCGTGAAGTATAAGGGTTAACCACTTTCTCGTATCTATTAAGTACGTGGTAAGAGCGGCAATATAGCTAAAATTCTAACGCGAATCAGTTAGTTAATGATATTAAAAGCAAGCAATTTGTTAAAAATATTATAAGCACTTAAAATGTTACATGTCGTATAGGTACGCTTAAATAAGATAACCAAGGTATTTGAAATTGCTTGTCCAACTTTATCATTAGCTAGTTAATAACTATATGCACTACATAATATTTATCGGCAATACAAATTGAAAGTTCGAGAACCCTTGCCTACTAGATCATGAACTTACGGCTTCTCATAATATTGATATAAGCAATCTTAATATAATCTGTATTATATATTACTCTGCACTAAATTAATGAGTCAAAGTCACAGTCAAAGTCAAAGTCAAAGATTATTTATTCCATAGGTAAAATAAATTTACACTTGAAAACGTCACATTTAAGCTACTGCTCGTTCACTACGCTGACCTCCCTGAGAAGAAGGAGCAAGAAACTGTAGGGATTGCTCTTTTCAAATAAACTTAAATGCTATGAAATACACTTTGAATCAAATTTGTGTGGATTTTGGAGCCATGTCGTCTTTCCATACATTTTTATCTAACACGTAGTCTTCAATTTTGTAATATGATTTTTCGATCAATGATCAAAGATCAATGAAGAAAACAATAATTAAATATGTCTCAGACATAACTTTTTTTTTACTTAGTTCGTTTCATCTTTCGGAAATCAAAAGAAACTCCTCTCTATATGTCGGTTTGATGACGATAAACAGCCGTACAGAGCATAATTCACGACCATTATAAATAATAACGTACAATGATGTTACATATTAACGTACAAGTTTTGTAATGAAAACATGAAAACTATATATTCAAATATCACAGCCGTCTTAGCGCGAAAAGGCTAGCCGACAGCCTTGTTGTCGTTCAGTCAATGTGACCGTCAATGTGCGGAGCGTGGTGCGGTATCTAAAGCTAGGGAGGGGCGGAGAGTGTCCATTCTCGTTACTTTTTTGTTTTCTGGCTAAGTGTTGCTATTTTAATTACCTACGAATTACCATGACTTTCTACATACATTCTTTACGTAGCTCTATTAAAAAGAAACACCCAAACAGAAATAGATACATACAACACTGTTATCGTTAAGATTTACAAAATACAAATTAATCATATTTCGAGTTAATTTGCTATTAAGTATAATAATTTTGGCACATTACTTTAAGAGTTAAATATCTGCCAACGATTCTGACATTAACACGAATAAATTGTAATTTGTTGGAATAAGGTTCAGATTTGCGTGAACGCTATTCGACTATAACCCGATTTATTCCCGTTTCTCGGCCTTTTCTTTAAATGTTATGGAGCGCATTTTTACAAATGTGTGCGTGTGTTTTGATGTGAGCGCGAAGATTTCATTGAATAGAACCAGCAGATCAGCTGGCTTACCTCGCGCTGATTAGTTGAGATGCATCGGGATAAATTATTTCGCGTTTATTAATGAATATGTTTTTTAAGTAGTGGGGTATGCGCGCTGTTTAGTGCAATCTCTTGGTAATACGCGGAAAATTTTAGGCAAGCCGGTCGGAATCGGGTTATATGAATGCCTCGCCACTGGTAGCGTCTAGTACGATTTGTCAGAAACATCTATATAATTATTACCGCTAAGGGAGTGCGTAGTTTTAAATGGGATAACATTATTTGATCGTCAAAGATATAATTGACGTATTGTGAATGTGCACTTTTTTAAAAAAGCTATATTTTTTTATGTTTGATACACACACATATATACCTACATTAGTTGAACTACGGATAAATTATAAATGAACTGCACTCGCTGAATATGAATTTATTATATAGTAGCATACTAAATTCATATTCGGCGAGTGCTAGAAACGAATTTGCTGCGTTCCCGAACATGATTTCAGGTCAAATTAATAAGTAATATAATGTAAGTATAGAAATATTTTACTAAATCAAAATAAAAAAATATTTTACAGAATTATAAAAAATAAGTACTTATCTAAATTTTATTTTTAATCAAATTTAAACAAATCAAAAATTTTTTCGCGTAACTGAGATTATTCAAATATCAATTGATTTAATTTATTAATGTCTCAGGGAAATAGGATCAATTATTTAAAAAGATGACCGTTTAGATTTTTTTAGCCTGCTGCTTTTGCAAATTTAAATGATCATTTAAATACATGACGTTTTAAATCTGAAATGTGGAAGGCACGGACTCAGAACATTGTCCTAAAGCTGAACATTTTTTAATAAAAAAATAAGCTCGCGATTGACCTTCATCTTCCCCGACGGATAGTGACTAAAATGACATACACACTTAAATAATGCCTATTCACTCTCGCCTTGAAAAAGTCCAAGTTATAGCATTCAGGAATAAATCAGCAGCCAGGGAATTCCAGTCCATAGTCAGTCGTTGAATTTCAAAAATGTACCTCATCGTTGACCAAATTTCTGCAAAGCTACGAGGCCTGCACGTAGATTCTATAGTCCTGGCTGCCTGCAGAGCATCACCCACTTATTGCTCGAGATGTTCTTCCTGGCCAAATACATTTTGATTTTTTTACACAAAATAGTTCTTTCATTAAATGTTTTGACCGTGTTAAGGATAAAACATTATTATATTATATTTTCCCTAAATCTGTTATGTCTAAACACTTGTGTATTTTACGTCAATGCGACTTGTACATCATTTGATTGTGGTCTTATTTATTAGACTGATGTGTGTAGAGTGAATTAACACTCTCCTTATTACGTTTCTTGGTAAGTTTGCTTTATTATTCTTTTTATACGACTTAATTCTGATTTTATTTTCTAGCAAGTTTATGAATTATGATAAATAGCACTAAGGTATCAATAACGTATAATAGATTGTATTCTTAAATTTCTATGCGAAGTTATCCTCAACAAATTTTTAGTGTTCCCTTTTTCAGCTACAATGGAAAACTCATGTTTATTGCTTTTGTTGTGTGTTATGTGTGTGACACATGCTTTTTCTGTGGATTCCAATGAACTTTTACAACAGGAATGGGAAGTGTTCAAGGTATGTTACTTATTCTTTTTTTTTGCACACTCATAGCCAAGCACTACAGAAGCCCTGTGTAGCGGTTGCCATGTACACACACATAGACAACCATAAATTACACCCAAACTCAGGAGAGAAATAAATGTAGGCCATACAAATATTTCTCCCGGCCCGGATTTTTATAACTTTTGATAACGAATTTTGATAACGTTTATAAACGAAACTCGACTGTTATGGGCAGGCGTGTAGCTTACCATCAGGCACACGACTTGTTCGTCCCGTTACTTAATGTCATAAAAAAAAAAAAAAAAAAAAGACTACATAGTCTGAAAATTAAACGACGTCCTGAAACCCAATAAATTAACTGAAACTTAAATAAGAGCAGAAACTAAAAATTACAATTTTGCAGAAATGTGTGATTTTTCTTTTATCGAGTGAAGTTTAGTCAGTCATGTTCCAGGTCCCATAATTAACTATCAGTACCTCCAGTTTTAAATATAAAGTAAAAAAAATAAATAAATCGAATTCGTGCTTTTTAATCTCGAAAAACCGATTTTCCGTATGGTCGACATACGTCAAAAGTATTTTTGGGTTTCACTTCGCCTTGAGCAAAAATCCCTGTCGCCCTTTACAGCCTTTTATTGTACGTTTATAAAAATACCACGTCTTTGGAATGTGCCGAACTTAGAATGATTTGCAGACATCGAAGTCTGGAGATCATATTGTTGTTTTCACAATTAATCTTTGTACACTTCGTATCAATCTTCTCAACTACTTTAACTAGTCTTCTAATTATAACAACATGACATTTAGTATATCTATAAGTTGGTCATTATTATTGTTAGATATTTATTTTAGACTCTCGCCATGGCCTGAAATATTATTTTAAATTTAATGGGAGAGGCATTATTCCCCGCCAACGGCACAGTCGGCCGGGGTCAGGGAATCAAGTTAAAGAACCAATGAATAATACGTCCGTATCGAGCAGGACAGTCTTCTGCATTTGTACCTACTGAAAGCAACTCGCCACAGAGTCACCTCAAGCTGCTAACGAGGCTGACTTGAAATGACCCATTTGCGGACAAAGACAGTTACATACCATAAATTAAATGTGATATAGATCTTATCCAATTGCACAACTCATTATGAGTGAACACAGCTTGCAAAAACAACGTAAATTTAATAAATATATATATTAAAAATAATAGCTAAATAAAAAAATACAAACAAAAACAGTAGATACAAGAGAATAAAAATAGTAATTTAATTAAGGTTTAATACCACGTCTTATGTGTACATTATAGATTATTTATTTAATTTAATTTAATTTTATTTTATATAATCAATAAAAATTCTATAGCGTTTTTATACATATTTTACAAAATGTCCTGTGGGAAGTACAGTAGCCAATTACAGAAACTCACACACGTATACAAAATGTGTGATATGGTTACACTATTGGGTAGAAAAATAAATAAAAACTATTACTATAAAAACAACGTTCATAACTAACTGCAAATTACTAATATAAATTATCGAGTATACGCCTGTGTATGTGTGCGTGTGTGATGGTGCTTGAGTATGACTTCTCTTTCCTCAAAGAACGTGCCGAAAAGAAAAGATACCCAATTTCCATTATGTCGTAGCTCTACATTTATCGTTGGACGACTGTCGCATCTAGCCTGTTCCATATCACGACTAACTGTAGTAACTGTGTCGTGGGTTAATCGTGTTTTTATAATAATAATAAAATATTTTTATTCATCGTCTTAGGTAGAAAAGTACATAATAATATTGGCGCAGTTTTGATGTTATATAATTTTTAAAAGTTTCTCTATGATGCACCATTTGGTACAAGAATATTGCAAACATAATTAATTATCGGCATTGACAGTATTTCATAAAAAAAAATTCATATGTACAATATTGTTAGTACTATGTAAGTACATATGTCAAATTGAATTATTAATATCCATACTAATTAATAACATTGAAACAAATAAATTCATTCAAAAACTAAATTAATTACAAATGTCAATCCGCGACGTAGGCTTCCTCAGCTGAATAAGATCAAGTTATAATGTTATTTAAGAAATCGTTGATGTCATAGTAAAATTTATCTATTATTTTTTATTATGACCGGTGCAAGTTGAACAACTCTCTTTTTAAGTAGAGCTGTTTTGGAGATCTTTGTGCACAATACTTGTGGCCTTGGTTGTAAGTTACAATTTTGTACCGTGAGTCTAATTGTGAAGACGTTTTGGTACATTTTAAAAAAACTTGGGATTTCGAGTACATACAGGCAAGGAAAAGTCAACAGACTTAGAGACTTTAAAAAACTTGTTCTGTATGTGAACAACTTCATTTAATTATACAAACCACGACACTTTAATCTGCACGACTATCTGTCCTCGCGACATAATAGGAACGCGCCCTTTATGCTTGCTTCCGGCTTTAAATTACATTCAGTATTTTGTACATCTAATAAAATAAAAATGCAATGAATCTGTAAACCGATTACGCCTTTATGTATCGGGTTTCATTATTACAAAGTAATGAGCCTGCCTCTATTTCTGCCACTAAGAAGTGATGTGAGCATTAAAATTACAGGCATTATAAAATTTGTCAACTTATGTCGCAGAGTGACGGGCCAGTGGCAGTGACCCTCAGATCTTTGGGATTTAAAGTTCTAAGTGCTATGCACCAGGCGTGTCGTTCACCACCAGCCGCGCGACTTGTTCGTCCTGTCACTTGTAATCATAAACCTACTAGTCTCATTTTCAATCCATTCATACGTCCCACTGCTGGTCCGGGGTTTCCTCTCAGGTGAGGATTTTAGGCCATAGACCGCCACGTTCGCTAAATCCGGATTCGAGACTTCATACCTCTCATCTCTAAGTTTTTCGGGATCTGCGGTGAAGGAATACATCGTTACGAAACCTGTACGTCAGAGGAGGTTCACAACACTCGGAAAACTTACTAGTCAACATTAAACATTATGTAACTAATATTTTTTTACACGGTTTTTTATTTCATTTCAGCTACAACACAATAAAAACTATGAAGAATCTGAAGACGAGAAACGTTTACAAATTTTCATAAAAAATAAGATTTACATTGCTAAACATAATCAGTTATACGAGAAAGGCGAACGAAGCTATAGTTTAGAGATGAACAGATTTGGAGATTGGACAGATGAAGAAATCGACGAGAGATTATATGGTTACTATGATATTAAGAGGTGATAGAAATACATACTATTAACAATAATTGATTTTCCTATTTATCAAATTTTGATAAAGTATCTAGCAACTTAGGTGATGACTTTATATTCCGTCTTTATTAGCTCTTTAAAATGTCATCTTTCAAAGAAGAGATCGCAAATGGGCAATAGTATTTTCCATCACACTTGCTCGTAAACAACATTATGACATACAGGCAAAGTCAATCGTTATGTCCTAAATTATGCTCACGGGCGTTTTCGTTATACTATCGCCCTATGGGTTTTTTTACGTCAAGATTAAGCAAAAAGTTTTTATGCTCCAAAAATCTGAATGTATATTTAGCAATAAACTTGAAGTTTAAAAAAACTAAACATTTGTAATTTGATTATATTTTACTAAATTTATTTTGTGAATTTATATTCTGCAGTATTTTTAGAATTTGGAAACAATTTATTACATATCTAATACATTGTAGCTGCATGCGCCTGCGCCTTTTATAACATTTTAGTTAGAGTTGTAATATCTATGGAAGAAGCTGATCAAAAAAAAAAACAGAAAACCCGTCATTTGCTGAATCCTCAAATGTTATATGAAGCGGTATTTATTCATACAAGAAATAAATTATCGTTGTATCTATTTTCTTATAAATGAAAAACATTGTATGTAGCACGGGCGGTAAAAATTACAAACTCCAAGTCCTTAAAGACATTTAGTAATAACACACACACTCAATAGAGTTACAGTTTCCTTTTATGAGATCAGGTTTTTACGACCAATGCCCCTGCCCAATGGATTTGTGTGTCCATAGAGTATCAAAAGGATTTGTACGTTTGATATTCCGTTAAAAGTTAAGAGTAGCCATCGAGCTACTATGCAACTGCCATTGCAATTTTTTCATATTCTGCTCTTCAATCTTTAATCTGCTGATAACTTGACATAAAAACACCATTTAATTTTAAGACTAAATTGCTGCCTAAATGAGATAAAAATTAAAATATTCGGAGTAATTTCCATGGGAGTTATAAGGCAACATTGTTTTTAATAAGTAAACAGTGCGCATTTGACCTCCATCTGACCTGATGGAAAGCGACGATGAGGTCGACGATGCACACTTAAATAGTGCCTATTCTCTCTCGCCTTGAAAAGGCCCAACTTATAGCGTTCGGGGTGGGAATTCCACTCCTTTGCCGTTCGCCGTATAAATGTGGAAGCGAAACGCCTCTTTTTGGAATATCCACAACAACATAGATCATTAGTAATTGAATTAATTAATAGCAACACTATCATTCCACTAACACTCAACTGCCATTGGAACTAGATTTTAGCAGAATAATAATTATTATCATAATTGCATTATAATTTCAGTGGAATATCAATGCTTTCAACAGGTTTCAAGAAAATTATCTGAATTGGGGCTCCGTACTTTTGTTGATGTGATTGAAAGTGAAAGTGAAACATTGATTGTTATGCCTTTATCTGATTTTCCATCACAGGCATTTCAAAAAAACTAAAGGAACTCCGTACACCCCTCCGGCCAACTACAGACCACCTAGCCGTATGGACTGGCGTAGATTGGGAGCTGTAACCGCGGTTCAAGATCAGACGCCTTGTGGATGTTGTTGGGCTTTTAGTGCCGTAAGCATCGAGTTCTTTAGTTTTCGAGATTGTTACACATAAGAAATGACACTATTTTATCGGACCTAAATAAAACTAACATTTTACAGGTCACGTATGTAGCGTTAATTAGGTATGTTTTTTGGTAAATTAAAAATAAGGCTTATGACACAACTCAATTTCAAGGGACGTGGCATTACAAAAAACTGGCTCTTAAATAGGATGATGATGAAATAAATATTAGTCTCATAATGACCGACGCCATAAGTGCATAGATTGTTGTTCTTTAAAATAACTCATCGTACAACATTTTGATTTTATTCAGATCGGGGCATTGGAGGGTCAGCTCTACCAAGCACAAGACCGCCTAGTTAAACTATCGGAACAGCAACTTGTAGATTGCGCAGATGAACATTACGGTAATTTTGGCTGTAGAGGAGGTTCACCGGCAAACGCATTTGACTATACAGTGGAATTTGGCGTTGAAACGGCAAGAAAGTACCAATACATTAGCCAACAAAAAAAATGCGAGTTAGTTATACTATGCTATTTGTTACTTAGCTATTTTCAATATAAAATTGGTGATGGTAGATGATCACGCGCTGAAGGTCGCATAACTCGTGTTATAACGATTACTCAAAAAGTGTTCAGATTCTAATAGACATCTCCTTAATTGTTATTATACGTAATTGTTATACACATCGCTCAGCGAGCTATGGAAAGATCTATGCTGGGTATCTCGTTAAGGAACAATGTCCGGAATGAAGTATCCAAATACATAAGACTACAGTTGTGGACATCGTCCAGAAATGTAGCAAACTGAAGTGGCAGTGAGCTGACTCCTATCGCAGAACCGATGACCGATGAAGTTTGCCGAGTCACAATAAAAAAAAAAAAAAAAGTAGATCTCGAGTGGAAACCACGTCTTAGCTAACGTAACGCAGGACGTCCCCCAGCAAGATGGACCGACGATCTGAAGAAGGTCGCGGGTAGTGGTTGAATGCGGAAAACGGGTGATTAGGCACTATGGCGTACACTTGGGGAGGCTTATGTATAATTGGTATTATTATTATTATTATAAGTCTATTCTGTCCTACTGCTAGGCAAAGACTTCCCCTTTTTTTAATTAACTCTGATTTTGGGTGACATGTGGCCAGCCCTTTAAAAAGGAATCCAAATCGTTCCGCCATCACCGACGAGTTGTGGAACTTTCACACCGTGGTTATCTTGGCCCACAACTCACTTAGCATACGGTAGACGTGACCTGCCTAGTCTCACTTCACCATAGTCGCCTTCGAAGCTACATCGACAACTTGAGTTACATGAACATCTTAAAAAAAATTGACACAAATAAAATTATGACATTTTTTATTGCAGTTACAAAAAAAAATTTGTTGCTGTCAAAGCTTCAGACTACTTGCTCATTTCGCCTACTGAAGACAATCTGATGAAAACCGTTGGGAAATTTGGACCTGTCTCTGTTGTCCTCGACGGACGTAATGCAGATTTCTTGTTCTACAAACACGGTGTTTACTACAACCCTTTGTGCCGCAACAAAAGTGGATTAAATCATGCAGTAAGTATAAATACATTCCCATATATTCAATGGATAATCACTTATAGTAGGTGCAAAGTTTTGTTCCACACTTTACAAGGGATTTATCAGGGAATTGATTCAATGATGCAATAGTCCGCAAGCAGTTAGTTAACATCGCGATTAGACTATAAATATAGTATAATAAGAGCAAGTAGGTCAACTCCCGCCTGTTCAGCGCGTAAATGACTACACTTCGCTCAGAGCGTAGGGTTGTTACTTTATTATTTTAGTTGTACGTAAAGGTTGTAAACATATCGTGAGTTTAGCAGCAGTAGAGCTCCTTGTAGAAGAGTTCGTCCAGAGAAGTACTGCCACCTTGCCTATTCCTATTGATATTTTTATACCAGTATCGCGGATTGGTTTCTTGATTATGGAGTATGATTATGAAATTGAAATGAAATGCTGAACAATTCTGAATTTGAGACGTTAACGGCGCGGGGGACCATCGAAGTTTCTACATACATTTCGACGATATGGAAATTTGAAATGTCTTAAGGGAGATTTTCCCATTTTATATGTCCCTTACGACCTTTTAAATTTCCACCGTCGATTTATGGGCAATAATTTTGTTGATGTATCGAATTTTGAAATACAATCAATATTGTTTAGTAAGGGCTGACTTTGCAACTATAAGGTATGTAATCTGTACTGTTTCGTGTAAGTACATATACTTTTAAATTTAACAGCAGCTCTTACGAATCAAGTCACGTGCCTGTACTTATATATAGGTTCATATAAAAAATGATTGACATTAATGTCGCCATTTTTAAAGCTAGGCAGAAATCTAGCTTCAAATTATTTTCGTCACAACATAGATCATGAAATTTGGAACTATATAAATAACTTTCTATGTATAAAACCCGTGGTAGTCTAATGGTTTGTTGACCTGTCGCCTCTCCAAGCAGAGGCCTCTGAATTTCTCGGAATTTGTGAGCTAAATTTAATTTAAAATTTATCATGAAATTTTCGGTGATGGTAGACATCGTGATGAAAACTGCACGTCGAAGAAGGTTCACTACCCTCGGAAGACGTGCGAAGTCCCCAACCCGCATTTGGTCTGGGCTCGCCTGAGATGAGACCCATGCCCACTAGTATCGTAAAGGATATTTTGCCATAAGGGAAAATGTTCCTTACGACATTTCAAATTTTCACCGGTGATATATAGTGTCAAAATGTTTCATTTCTTTCTTTTCAGGCATTGGTAGTTGGCTATGGTGCTCTGGAAGTCGAAGGCGATTACTGGCTCATCAAGAACTCCTTCGGTACTGACTGGGGTTACGAGGGATACATGCTTTTGGCTCGGAATAGAGAAAATAACTGTGGTGTGGCCACTAACGCTACTCTTCCTGTAGTTGGTGCTCGTGTCGATTTTATTAAGTCCAAATATTAAAAAAATTGTTTTATTTCATTCTAAAAAACTTTTTATTAGAATAAGAATACTACACGTCTTAAAATATTAAGGTGTACAAATTTATTTAAATTAAATTATATCACAAGACAAAAAAAAAGAAATAAATGATTTAATAAAGTCACTTCGCTAGTCATTAAGTTTTTTGTTGTCGTCAAGAAACTGGCTCGCCTGTGACGGCCAGATGTCGTTGGATGCCCTGGTAACTTCAAAGCGTGGCGCGAAAACGCATGCGTTCGGCGATTGTTCCATGTTTGACAGCGTAAGGCTCAATTTATAACATTGCGGCGGAATGGAATGGAAGCGAACTTTTGTAACGATATTGTACATAGCCTAATGAGCTTTATGGTGAATTGTGTAACATACAAACTAGATACGAGCCAAAATCTTCCGCGGAATGCTCAAGCAATCTCCCGCATGCGAGAATTCCGCGGAAGATTTTGTAACTTTAATTAAAATCCTTGCCATCGTAGTGAAAGAATTAGCCAATTGGCGTAAGGTACTTGCCGATTGTTGCCCATGGTGCGCCAGACGTACAGGGAAGGAATGATATAACGGCGATGCGTGACCTGCGGGGGTTATAATGCTTATAATATTAGGACAATTGCTGAGAGAACACATTTTAATATTTGTAATGCATAATAAATGTAAAATCCAATAAAGAACATTAAGTATTTGAATTTATTTTACCGCCTATTTCTTTTTTTTTATTGTTATGCGCCGGAGCCCCATCTTAAAGTACGAACATTGACAGTAAAATGCATTATAATTCAGATTCCTAAACTAACTCGTAGGTACTTGTTACTTATGACGAATTCAAATATTCATATTATATTCGACCCGGTTGGGATTATAAAAATATTGAATGTTTTTTTTTTCACATTTGGTCGGTGCGTATCCCAGATGAGACAAGCAAATTTTTAAAAGTATTTGAATAGACTATTACTTACTGTTAAAAATAATATGAAGCTTAATATCCTACCTACAATACTGCCCTCGTAACGAAAAAAGGCACAACTATGCTTACTTGATACAGCAGTTCTGCCTTTATACGCTCCGAGGGCAATTTAAAGTACTTTCCTTCCGTGTCGTATACTATGGTCTAGCTTTATGCAGATCGTACAGTGCCCTGCGAGTATAATATAATAAAACCTTCCGAGGTCTTGTTGAGGTTCTTCCGTTTCTGCAGCGTATCTAGAAAGTTCATAGATGCTGCTGTGGGCGATTTGTATGCAGTCATTCGCAAAATGTCCACTTCGTTAGTACGAAGAGTGAGGGGTAGCAGCAACGAGATCCTAAAAACGTTAGCGGACAGGATGGATTCAGCTGTTTTACGGAGGTTCACTGATTTGCACGTTCTACGTGTTAGTGAGCCACCTGAGTGCCTGGGTTTGTGCCGTTTGCTATAAGTAATTATTTAATACATTATTTGTATAGGAAATGAAACAATTTTTCCGGATTTATGATATACATTGTACATTTTTATAACTATATGATAATAATAAATAATGACAAAGATAGGTGCTTATTCCTAAGGCCTCGTGTACATCAAAAGTTAGAATTTAGATTTTCAAAAATTATAAAATTTATTCTTTATTACCTATCTTTTTTTTTAAAAGTATTCACCATGAACACGTATACACTTTATATTAGGAAATAAAACTATTTTTCTGGAATTAAATCGCGTATATTTGTTTTTCAAATAAACCAACGTTTCGGGCCCTTTACATGTCCCATGGTCACGGTTGACTGAGGTGGTAAAGTCGTCAACCAGTTATGGCTAATATTAATGCAAACCACCTTATTTTTCACTATAAGTTACAAAAGTTATTAATTAAATACCTATTTTTAAATTTTACAAGAAACATTCCAATTCACGCTGCATATGTTTTACAATTATTTTATTTTAACTACACGTTGATTATTAATTAATAATTAATAGTTAATAAATTATTATTCGTAATTATTTTTATTTTATTTCATTCAAATATAATTAAATTTTATGACAGAAATCCATACTGACTGCGAAAAAAGCTTCTTCTTCTTAGTGTGTTGACTCTGATATTTATATTTGTGAGGATCAGTACTCAGCGACTGTCACAGTATTAACAGTGGCGTTGTACAGGTCCTCGCGTGTGTAGGTGTAGGGGCACACAGGACAAGACAAAAGATGTGCCGTAGTCTGGGAAGAGATAACACAAATACATGCGCTCTCAGAGTTATAACCCCACCTGCTCTCCTTGCTTCGGCCGACTTGGGTCCGCAATCTATTTAGAGACGTCAAAGTTTGGCAAGGTAGATTATGCCCAGGAGCAAGGTGCTCCTATAGCGGACTTAGTGATGACGTGGCGTATCTCTCCTTCCAGAGTCTTATACTGACTTGTTTAGTTTCCCCGTCCAGAGGGACGGTCTATAGCTATATAAGGAGAGGGAGGGGCTATAGCTTCATTAAAGATACTTCTTTAGCTAAGGGGTGCCGCGGGTCAGTCTTTTTTTTAAGCACTCCAAAGTGCTAGCCACGTCTCTGCGGACGTCCAAAAAACAGTCACTTATCAAAGATAAAAAAAAACAAAAAAAGTTAATAAGTTAACAGCTTATCAGACATTTGGAAGAACCATCGCGACTAAACTAGCCTTCAAATAATATAAAAAAAAAACAGTTTGAGATCAGTCCTTCCATGTGGAAGCTACGACGCCACAGACAGACATATAGACAAGGCTTCAAACTTATAACTCCTCACTTATTTCGTCGGGGGTTACAAAGAAATGGAGCAAGACTTAATTAAAATTTTGCAAGTTACAAAGCAATTTTAATTATTAATCTGACACTTCGGACTAACGGAAGCTTATCTTTATTGGAAAAAAATCCGTTTTGTTTAAGATTTTACTAATTTATACTTATATAATAATTTTTGTGTTTGGGACACAAAGTTGTTAAACTTTGTGTA
>NW_020653850.1:4505078-4561660 GCF_003589595.1 Hyposmocoma kahamanoa
CGACCACGGAGGTCGTAGACTTAAGGTTGATTCTCGCCTGGATTTTTCAGGGTAGGAATCCCCTAGTTTGAGATCAGGTCATGGGTGTGACTGTCTGGCACATTATTATTATTTGTGTACCTATATTCACCTTTGTCTTGTCTATCTTTCCTTTAGCTAAGCAGAAGTCATCTTTTAACGAAAGCATAACTGTCATAATTATTAATACTAAGAACGAAACTAAGTTAAAATTCCTTCGATATTCAAAATAATTAATTGATTTTAACCGCTTATGATGTAGTAGATAATACTTTTGGGATATTGTCTCTGTGTTTTGAGTTTTCTCAACGATAAGATTTCTTAAAATATTACTAAATATCAACTACCAACACGTCATGTAATATATAATTTTAAGCAAGTAAAACTAACATTAAATAAATCATACTGTCAAGTCTTTTACACTGGTAGACTCTGGCCAGTTTTACACAGAGAACTATAAGCCTCCTTCGAGTCCATTACAATAATGGCTTCAGGATGCTGATGGGTCTGCCGCGGGCCTGCAATGCCTCGTGCATGTTTGCCTATGGCTTAACTCGCACTGGCGTAGAGTCCACACGTCGCGTCGCATCCTGTTTCCAACTATACCGCATGACTCGATTAGCGCGCCCGGATCACAGTGAGGTCGGCGTCTGACGCGTCACTGCAAAACACAAACCTTAATTACCTTGTACCTTAATAATGGGAAAATAACAACATGACGCGTCGCGACGCTTCGACTTTGCGCCAGTGTGAGTTGAGCCTTATTCTTGATGATTTTTACGCTATAATGCGCAAAAAGACTACCTCGATGGTTTGCAGAATACGGTCTAGTCCAACTCCAAATTGATAACTGTGGCGGCAAGATAATATGACTCGCCATCCATACGCCATTTTGCTGGTGGCAGGAATTAACTTTTCCTGTTGTTCAGGCACAAATTTGTTTAGATGTAGATACACTAACATAGATACAAGAATTCTATTGTTACTATTTATGAATAAATAAATAAATAAAATAAAGAGTATTATAATTCCTACCTGTGTATAAATATTGAAATGTGTATCAAGCTGCCCATGGCCGAGTTCTACAGGAAAACACTGACTGCTGACAAACTATCTCTTTCACTCCTACGCAAAAAGATCATGTTATGTATCGTTTTAATTACACGAATAAGTATGTCAGGTCAAGTCAATTAAAAAAGTATGGCAGGTCAAGTCAATTAAAATTGAGTTAGGAGATTATAGTAATTAATGCAAAGGTGTAAGCGAGACAGTAAGATTGACTTTTCTCGTTAACAGAGTGTAAATTGTATTACTGCTATTGTCTTTGTAGGCTCAATTTACATTGCCGCGGAACGGAATGGAAGCAAACTTTTGTAGCGAAATTGTTCATAGCATAATAAACTTTATAATTAACCATTTTTATATCCTACTGATAAGCACGGGTTTCCTCTCAGTAGAGGGATAGTCCGCCACGACGGCCCAAAGCGGGTAGGGGACTTTATACGTTTTCCGAGAGTGTAATTTCAAATTAAATTTCATGCCTCTGCTTGAAAGGCGGTGGATCAAAGCATTAGGGTGCGTACCGATCTGGCGGAAGCGCCGCGAACGTGCTGCATGTGCGCTGCGCGCGCTGTACGCATAGTGCATGCGTGCTACATGCATGCAATTAAATATACTTTCGCGACGCGAAAACAGCACGCGAACAGATCGCACAACGTAATGCTCGTGTGCATTTGCTAGATCTGTACGCACCCTAAGGCTACCACAGCTTTTTTGTCAATACAGTAGAATTTTATGTCTATTTTTATTCGTACTTTTACATGACCGACTTTTTATTCAAAATGTCCGACCAGGCTTATTTTTTGTAGAAATTTTTATTCCCCATTAGCATTATTGATATACCTACATCGACTTGCAGAGGTCTTTAAATTTAATGTTCTATGAATCTGTGCTTTATTTACTTCATCAACAGCATGTTACTTAATGGAGCACTAAAGTTAATAGATGTTTGTGCAATTGGGCGTAGTCGTTAAACATTTTACTGTGAATAAACAATAAATTGGTATTAATTAGTCTCTGCCAACAAAAACATAACACTTGGTGTAAAGTTTGAAAAGCGTTTTAGAATTTAATTTTTCAACAATGTGTTAATAAAATATAAAGTTACGTGGAGTAACCTGGCCAGTATTTCAGTTTTTTGTTTCGGATAGAAATCGAAATTAAGTATTTTTCTATTTCATAAATCTAACCAACAACGTAATAAAGTTCGATTTCAAAGTTCAATATAAAGCAGTGCAACATAAAGCTGTGTTTGAGCAAACAAGTAATAACAACACTAAAAAACGTAGTTGCAACGGTTGCGGCGATAACCTATATTCAGATCATGTGACTTAGAAAAAGATGCCCTACAAAGCATTTTGGCAACATCGTGGGAGTTTTCACGACGACAGTGAATAGATACCAGGGCAAGCACCTCAGTCGACTGTCCTGGTCGGAATTAACAGTCTGGAGAGAGTCCAAAAATATAAATATCTTGGATCGTGGCTAACAGACCCCTGGGAAAGTGATACCGAGATGTGTGCATATGGAACTTGTCCTGGTATACTTCGAAACAATGAGGAAAGTTTTTAGCTGCGGGCAGGTATCTATTAAACTCCACACTAGGCTATTGTAGTACATATAACCAGTCGTTCCTTACGGATGTGAATCAAGGAACATAAAAGAAGACCTCAGGAAGAAAGCGTTTGAAATGTGATGCTATCGTAGAATGCTCCGCAACAGTTGGACGGACAAGGTCACGAACGTCGAGGTCCTATGGCAGGTGGAGCTGGTACGCACTGTCAAATAGCGGAAGGTTGCCTATTAGGGTCATGTACCTACTGCAATCTGATAGATATCATCTATTGCACACTAGAATGATGGGCAAAGTAGTTAGGAAGCGGAAGGTTGAACTGTTCAGGCTAGTTTTGGACAAAGAAAGATATAGAAAACTGACCGCTGACCTTCAATAATAGAGAGGCACTTGAAGAAGAAAACGCGCGTCTTCGACTGTGCCATACCTATTTCTACCACGAAATATTTCTAAGTTTCGGTTTTAAAGGGTAAAGGTGCTGGTGAAATTACAACTGTCATGGATACGCGTGTCTCTTACCACCGGGCACAAGACTTGTTCATCCCGTCGCTTGATATCATAAAAAAAAACTAAGACAGAAAATTCCATTCCCTTTGCTGTCTGCGTCAACGGCTGCTGATGTTTCTACGGTGTTCCGTTACTAATAAACTTCAAAGCACAAAGAACAATCTATATTGGAAGCGATAAATTTGACCGATTTCAGGAATGACGGCAACCATTGAAATGCATCCGAGCTGTGAGTAATGTCTTTGTCGCCATTGTCGTTCACTGAATGTTATTAATAGGGGGTTGTAATTATTCAGCAAGGATATGTATCGACAAGCAAAGTATGATACAGTTATAGCTAGAGGCACAGAACAATAAATACAGTAGAAGTGCTTAGTTTGTGTGGCACGTGTGCCAACATTGTTCCGAGTTCCTCGAACTTGAGCTCAGTCTATCATTTTCGCTTTGTACGTTATGGTCGTGTCAATTATCTCGTGCAAAACCTTGAAAATCGTAGAACATTTAGATACTTTAGAGTGCAAAAAAGATAGCTGTTGTAACATTAACCACTGTGGTGTTTCGTATCATCTTTAAGTCTTACTTTATTTTATTTTAATAAATTTCGGCAAAAGCAAGTCTTACGTGCGAATAAGTTGAAGAATCCACGCCAATGCCGCAGGCCCCGTGTGAAGCCACCAACAGTCGAGCGAAGACCTGCCACTTTACCTTACGTGAGAGGTGTTACAGACAAGATCGGAAGAGTCCTCAAGCGTGCATCTACCTATTTCAAGCCCCTGAGGAAGATTTCTCAGTTCCTGAGACTCGTGAAATGTAACATCCCCTTACAGGATGCAGGAGTTTACAAGCTTGACTATGATTGCGGTCTCTCTTATATTGGACAAACGAAGCGAAGTATTTCTACCCGCGTCAAAGAACATATAGCTGATGTCAAACACCGTCGTGTAAACAAGTCTGCAGTCTGCGAGCATGTCATGGATAAACCTACACATTCAATGAAGTTTGACAAACCCCAGGTCCTTGCAAAAGAAGTCCGTTATCTACCCAGGATGCTGCGAGAGGCCATTGAAATTAAAAAATATCCTAATTTCAACAGGGAAGATGGTCTCTCCTTACCACCAGATTGGGATACAGAATTTCCTCTGATGAAAAATCCCGAACAGACATAAGACTGCAGTACTAATTAATATGTTTTAGTTTATTCTAATTTCCATTATTAATTAATAATAAATTAAACTTAATAAATAATCATTCAATAAAATAATTCTGCACCACCTCAGCCAACCGTGATCATGGGACCTGTAAAGGGCCCGAAACGTCGGTTTGTTTGAAAAAACAAATATACGCGATTTAAATCCGGAAAAATAGTTTCATTTCCTATGTGTAACAATCGCGAAACCCTAAGAACTCGATATTACATCCGTTTGTCAAATTTTATTAAAATCGGTTACCGGAAAGTGCGCGAAATCGGATTCATCCCCTAGTTTGCCACTCTTAGAGGCGGAATGTTTTCTTCAAATTTAAATGGAACTACTATTATGGCACCCTCTTTCCAACAAAAAATAATCATCAAAATCGGTTTATCGCGTAATATACATTACAAAAAACCAGTCGAATTGAGAACCTCCTCCTTTTTTTGAAGTCGGTTAAAAATCAAAACGTCGTAACTTCCAATAATAGGTATTGGATCACAGATCAGACAAATACTTTGTTACGTCCGTGGTATTGAACATTCAACGATATGCCAACACGGTAAACTTTAAATTATATTTAAATGTCTTCAGGATGTCTCGATTACATACTTTTAACATTTTGCCTCTACTTACGTCTGTAGCTTTGTTTTTTATAATATCAAATGACGGGAGGACAAGTCGTGCACCTGATGGTATGATACACGCCTGTCCATAACAGTTCCGGTACCATTCAGAGCTTTAAATCGCAAAGATCTGAGGGGCACTGCCACTGCGCCCATCACTCTGAAACGTGAGTTGACAAGTCCCAAGTGCCTGTAATTTCATCAGCACTCTTACTCTTCAAAACCGGAACACAGTACTGCTGACATTGCTGCTTCGCGGCAGAAATAAGTAAGGTGGCAGTACTTCCCTGGAGGAACTCTTTCAAAATGAGCTAGCTCTACTGCTACTAAAACTATTAGCTTATATGTATATATATAACAGATACTATTAGAAAAGAAATGGAAAATGTACCTTATGCTCTTTATTATATGGTTCATAAGCGACCATTAATTTCAAATATCCAGTTAGTAGGTATGAACTTACACTTTCCCTTTTTACAAAAAAGCTTTTAAAAAAGGTATACACTCGAAAGCAAATAAATTGGGGCACACTGAAATTAATTTTCCTGTGAACTGTGAAATAAATTTTTCATCGCAGTACCAAGTTTATAGCTCATTCATCGGAGTTCATAAAGAATGGCGGGCATACTTTCCCGACATAACATAGATTATATAATAAACACAAAGAGAATTCACATAAAATTTTTGTTTTAAGACGGGAATTTCCATGAGATTTTGTTATATTGCTTTAAGTCGATTTCGACTTCATGCAGTCAATGCATGAAGTCGTTATCAACTTCATGCAGTCGAGGTCTCAGAAACAACATAGAGTGCCATAGCATGGGATAAATTTTTAAAAATATTTTTTTTAATACAAGATTTTGATAATTATTTTGAGTATAAACGAAAGTTATTGTTATTTTTTCACATTGTGATTCCTCTTTAATTCATAATAATATTGTGTGAAGCGAAAAAAATATTTTCATATTTTCAGTAATCATGTTTAATTAAAAATTATTCCGTAAGGCAATTTGTTTAAATTTCATTTAATTGGCACATCAACTTTGCATTTTATCATCTTTTTTTTATTTCAGTGCTACGGTTTTAGCACGAAAATATGTTGTGGTAGATATAGGAAACTTAATATGCTCACTCAAGCTGGAAGCATCACGAAGATAACTACGGGTAGTAATTTAAAATTTATTATAAAATTTATATAAAATTTTTATGTACAATGTTAAGTACATTACATTTATTACGATATGTTATTACAAGCGCTTCAAAATTTTTCTTTATTTTATTTATAAAAGTAATTTACTATTTCGTTATAGACGGACCCAAAATCCTTCTAGAGTCAGTTAAAAGTTATATATGATCTTCGTGATCGTGATATGAAGCCAATTGTAACTTATTTGTATTTTAATTAAATTTTTATTGAATTGATATTCAATTATTTTTTGTGAAATTACTCCACTAGTTTGTTATAATTATTAATACAAAGATCGAACACTCAGAAAAAATTCCTTCAATCCGGTCGGATTCGAAC
Organism: Hyposmocoma kahamanoa; assembly: GCF_003589595.1. Lineage (NCBI taxonomy): Eukaryota > Metazoa > Arthropoda > Insecta > Lepidoptera > Cosmopterigidae > Hyposmocoma > Hyposmocoma kahamanoa. The sequence continues at coordinate 4,511,574 of NW_020653850.1, forward strand.
CAACGTCTTCTTGCATACCGTGCTAGATGCTATACCAACTAAGCCACGGAATGAACCAACGGACCTCACGAATTTTTCTATGTGCTTGCGTCGTGTCTTTGTACTTGGTCTTTCAACGACTTTTTAGTCGTAACGCCATCTATGAGAAATCTATGACAGATTTATCACCCAGTTAGTACCTTTACAGCTAGTCCTGGCGAGAGATGTCGCTATTCACTGTATTAATTATGTATGTGTATGTGTATTATTTGTATTTTATTTTTTCATAAAAATTATTATATAAGGTGGTCAGTAATAAAAGACAGATCTATCAATATTTAATAGGCGTATAAGGTATGAAGTTACCGCAATAAAAAGTAGATATTTTTTTAATTTTATTTCTCTAAACATTATTTACAGCTTTTGTTTGGTTGAATTTATTTGTAATATGCACAGAAGGCTTGGTAGCCTAAAGGTTGAACATACGCCATACTCTACTCTCCAGCAGAGACTATTGGTTTAAATCCCGGGCTCGTACCTCTGAGTTTCTCGAAATTTATTTTGAAATTTACCATAAACTTTTTGGTGAAGTAAAACAGGGTGATAAAACCTACGCGTCGAAGAAGGTCCACAACCCTCAGGAAACATGCGAAGTCACCAACCCGCATTGGGCCATAGCCTAAATCATCGCCTGAGAGATGAGCCGTGGCCAGCAGTCGATGATAATGATGATGATGCATAAAATGTGGGAATATAATAATACACTTTGTATTAAAAAGTTTTTTTGGTCAGTCACTAAATTATTTTATTTTCCTACACTTTTGCTAGGTTTTTAACACAAAGTGACATTATTAATGCTATTTCATACTGTTCAAAATCCATAATATTTTATTGCATAGTCACGTGATAATATGGTGTTAACAATATTTTACAATCATAGTAAGTACATGTGTTACCTCTGTAAGGGTGTTTGCAATTTGAGTGACCGACTTCAAAAAGGAGGAGTTTCTTAATTCGATTGTATGTTTTTTTATGTATGTTACGCGCTAACGCGGTTTTGTGATTTTGTGAACCGATTTTGATGATTATTCTTTTGTTGAAAAGAGGGTACCTCAATATAGGCTCCATTTAAATTTGTAGAAAATATTTCACCTCTAACGGTAGCCAACTAGAGGATGAGTCCGGTTTCGTGGTTTCCAGTAACCGATTTCAATAAAACTTGGTAAATAGATGTAATTCCACGAACTTTAGAGGTCGGTTTCTTTAGTAGTCTGTACTAATATATTGAAACTTCACTCAATGTGCTGCCATCTAGCGGTTAATAGATGAACAACACAGTTCGAGATTCTTACTAAGTTCTCCAAATAAGAAGCGACTATATTGCAGCGGTATAAAGTTATACTTTCGTAACAAAAAAAAATATTAATATAAACAAAAAATTCTTACTCTGTTTTGAAATTATAATTACATAGGAATATATATTACAATAACTATACATGTACAAACTTAGACTATTTATTTATTACATAATACACAGCCAATATTACTCATCATTTGTTTTCATTAAAAATAATTGTAAAGTATTAATGAAAATTTAGGTCAAAATTATTATTATTTGGTATGAAATTATTAAATATCAAATTAATCAACAAATTTATCATTAAAGTGTTCAGATAAGTTATAATAGCTAAAAAACTGCCTTTTGAAAGCTTTGGATTCGTTAATAATAATAATAAATATTGCGTACATTTTTCTCTGTTAAGACTTTTATTTTAAAGTTTTAAATTTAAGGTATTTTTGTTGTATCAGTGTTGGGTTGTTTTGCACGCACAACCTGACAAATGCTGAGATGATTATTTTGGATTTCAATGTTAATTATTGAAATTTACTTTATGTTACTAGTCAGAAAATGAGACCAAATAAATTTTATATTTTTTTTATGTCTGGAGAAGAATAAAAATCACTGTATTAAGGAACTCAAAGCAAGCGATCAATCAGTAAACTTTTTAAACTTCCATCAATCTCAATTCAATAAAAATTAATTCGTCTTCTATAATATTGTGAAAAGTTTTCCCCACCTAATTTCGCTACCAAGTGTATTTTTTCCTCACTTTTCGCCTTCCCTTATAAATCTCTAGCCACGACAGCCTTCAGTTATGGAGTGTATCAGCCGAATCCTCGTATAAATCAAATTTCCGTGTGCCCTTTTTTGTGGTTTCATGTGTACGTTGAAAGGGGATATAAAGCATTGTTTTCTTTTAGGCTATAATTTTACGTGGAAAATATATTCATTTCATTATTTAACATAAGCACTTCATTTTGTATGTGTTCGTTGAAAGGGAGCAAACATGATGATATCACACTCTTTATTTTGTTTGTGTTCACTGAGGTAACTTGAAATATATTCCTGTTGTATATGAATTTAAGTAAAAGAAATAAAGAAACAAATTATTTCCCGATTATAAAGCCGCTTTAAAATGAAACGCTTCTAGAAGCGCTGCAGTGGCGCCACTGTCTTAGCAATTTAATAATTTTTATACCAATTGCAACTAGTATGATCCCTGTGACACTTAATTTGACGTTTATCATAAGGACGAGGTAAAGTCGATAGATTAGTTTATTCGATTTTTTAAGCAAAAGTTCTCTCTTATAATTTTATTTTTCTGACCTATTCTGTACGATGTATGGATGTGCGATGTGTTTTGTATTAAATTGAAAGAATAAAACACACAACCGTGATTCAAATGCAATTTCAATTGGTATTTTAGAAAAGTTATACACGTTTATCAAGTTATAAATTTATTGATTTCAAAAAGGTGGTAACACTGACATGTTAATTTGTTGCTTAAGATTAAAATGTAAATATTAAAATATAAAATTCACGGGAATTAATACCTGCATTATACATTCATTCAATAAATTATCGAATTTTTTTGTCTCATCTTTAACAAATGCATTGTAATGAAGTAACCTTTGCATATTGTTGTAAAACATTAATGAATTTAAAAAAAATGTTATTCCGCTCAGTTTTTAGAAATAAACATTGATTTGGTCTTATTTTTACTTTAGTTTAGATTATTTACTTAAACAATGACTATTAATTTAAAGGGACGCTTATAATTTTTTTATTAAATATGTAAATTAGCGCACATCAAAAAGCTTATGTAGATTTTTATGAACTATTACATGGATCATCCTAGATTATTTTTATTATAGTTCACTAATTGTGAGTGCAATAATGGCGCTCGCGTGTCACGACAGTGACGCTGCAACTGCGCTTCGAAATATTATATGAAAATTAGTAGTGGCGCCACTGCTGCGCTTCTATAAGCGTCTAATTTGAAAGCGCTCTAAGAAGCTAAAGAACACAAAGGAACTACGAAATCGTAAATTTCATTCTTTAATACTACATACTCGTACAAAGAAATATATTTTTTCCAACAAAGCACGTTGCGCCATCTGGTGCTGCAGTTTATAAGCTCGCTGAAATCGTAAAACACGTCAACAGTGATATATTGTTGCTATTTGCAGGTAAGTATAATAGTCAAGACAGGTATACTCCTACCACGCATACATTCTATAATATTATGTATATAATATTTCGTAATAGACTTTGACGACACCCATAGCCTAATGGTATGCATTATGCGCGCTGGACGAGGAGGTCCTGGGTTCGATTCCCGGTAGGATCCCGGTAGGAGTTTGAGACCTGTTGATAGCTGTGGTTGTTTGTAAAAAAAAGTTTAAAATAAAAAAAATTACATATACCTACATACCTCTTTTTATGACAGCAAGTGATGGGATGCACAAGTTGCGCGTCTGGTGTTAAGCGACACGCCTGTCCTTAGCAGTTGGAATACCACTCAGAGATTTAAATCGCAAAGATCCGAGGAAGACTGCCACTGCTGCCGCCGTCGCCCATACATACATAAATTAATAACTCCCATGTGCTTGTAATTTCACCAGCACTCTCACCTTTCAAAACCGGAGCGCTCACATTACTGCTTGGCAGCAGAACTAGGTAAGGTGGCAGTACTTCCCTGGACGAACTCTTTCACAAGGAGCTCTACTACTATTGGTACGTCTTTATAATAGATGAAGCTATTGAACTGGGGGTGCTTCAATAGCTTCATCTATACGTACCGTTCCATTTCTGTACGTCTGGCGCAACCTGATTATTTTACGCTGAATGGGAAAACCTTTCACCACGATGGCTAGCATTAACAAGTACACCAGCCGTAACCTAAGTGGCACCGCTCTGTCTGGCCCTAATCCTTTACTGCGTCCAGCGATACTGACGACCTTGTTATACGTGTTACGGCTTCATTACCTCTAACTACCTCGGTGGCTGTTCGGTTACCATGCTGGACTGCCACGCAGAGATTCCGGGCTCGATTTGCCGGGCAGGGTGAAATATTTGTATGACCTACATTTATTAATCTCGTGAGTTTGGATTTAATGTGTGGTTGTGTATATGTATGTCCATGGCACCCGATATACAGGGTTTCCCTAGTGCGGGGTTAAGAGTGTGTGCGCGTTATTATTGGTAGTTGTCTAAACGGTGAAACCATAGTTGGAGCCAACCAGAAAGACGTGTCTGCGGTAACTACCTTAAAATCATTACTACACAAAGTCTGCGGATATTTTGGAGTATATACGGGGAAAAGTTAATGCTACCCTGAGGGTCTAGCAGTTGGGGTCTCGCCACAATGTGAATTTCAATTCGTTTGTGGTGACAGTACCAATTCAACATCTCTCGATCTTCATGAAGGATGAGTTTTGGTTGAAGGGTGTCATGTACAGACGTTCCAAGGCCGACTACCGGTCACCCACGTTGCGTCACACTTCGCAGACAATACGTGTGAATAATAATTAGTCATTAGTGTTTTTATTGTATTATTATGTATGTTAGTATATAAGGTATGTATTTATGGGCCTTTGTAACCAAATGACATACACAAACTCTGTCGCTTATACACACCGTCTTACAACTTAACTATAAGCTCCTAGTTTTAAGTTGTAAGTTTGGGGACTCGCGAACTGGGTCAGGTTAATACGGCTAAAACACAGGCGCGTCTTTTCTCAACAAAGCGAAGTGCCTTATACCTCACTTCAATTTTCCGAGATGTATCTCTTTAATAGTTGAATCAGTAGTTTTTAAGATACCAATTGACGGGATGAACAAGTCGTGCGTCTGGTGGTAAGAGACACGCCTGTCCATAGCATAGCAGTTGCAGTGCCACTCAGAGAGCTTTAGAGCAAAGATCTGACTGCCACTGCTCCGTACACCCTGAGATATAAGTAGACAAGTCCCTTGTGCCTGTAAATTCACTCTTCAAAACTGAAGTCCTATGTGATTCTAAACATAACTTATCACAAAATAGATATCATGTAAACATTTAATTGTAATATTTTCGAAATAATTCCTCATTTCATTGCGTTTTGTACGAGTAATAAAACTGTAATTGCAGCAATTACATTGCAGTTGAAGACAAGAAAAAGAGGTTTGGTCATTTCATACGACATGGCAATTTTCTCATAAGCGAGATATAGAAGATCGAAGGAAAAAGAGATTGGGAAAGAGCGAGACTTCGTGTTAAATCAGGAATTCAAAATTATAGCGTGAATGGAGACGGTTGGTGATTACTCCATCAGTAAGAGCCTAGGACTTATATAAGAAGAATAACATATTACATGTGTATTGAAGTTTTGATACAAATGGATAGCTCGATTAGATTCAAAACATCGATTCCAGGTTTATTTAAATGTTCCCCACAGAATAACTAATAACGCGAATACAGACAAAGCTCACGAAAAATAAAATTTCGTTCAGTGCGAAACAAATTCAATTCTATTCAAATCGGCGAAAGGTCAATTTGGCACTAAACCATTGGAGCTTACCACTGGTCTGTGGAGCTTACAGACACAACGATACGTAAATTATCAAGATCAATACATTTGGAATCTATACCGGTTTACGTTTTGTAGCATAGCCATGTTTAAAAGCGTAATCCAAAATACTCGTAATATACGACTTGGTGTTTGTAACGGTGAAGATTATAATCTCTATGGCGATCAATATGTAGTCAACAATGGTCGATAAAGGTTGTTCTAAATTAATAGATAAATGTCTACGTATAAATACAAGGAGTGACACAGAGTGGTTAAAACAACCAAATTTTTACCAACCAAAAGTTTAGGTTCTCGGATTTCTCTCAGAGAAAGTTTAAGAGGACTAGCATCATGACTGTGGTATCACAGTATATTTACTCAAATATTTTGTATACCCGTAAAAATATACATAATTTCGTTAAGTAAGAAGATATCCATAATATTAACTTAAGAACTAAGTCCAAACTCATGGTACCACGATTTCGTTTAACTAAGGTACACGACGCTTTTATGGGCAACTGTATACGTTTTTACAATAAGATTCCGGAGCATATATTAAGATTACCATTTCCTAAGTTTAAAACTTACATCAAAAGTATTTTAATTGATAAGTAATATTACAAAATTGTAGAATAGGTGTTAGATAAAGATGTATGGAAAGACAACGTGAGTCTATATATATTCCAAACAAATATGTTTCAAAATGTATTCTACAGCATTTAAGTTTATTTGAAAAGAACATTCCCTAAAGTTTCTTGCTCATTCTTCTCGGGAAGGTCAGCGTAGTGAAAGAGCAGTAGCTTAAAAATGATGTTTCCAAGTGTAAACATTTTACCTATGGAGTAAATGATTATTTGACTTTGGCTTTCACTTTGAAATATTAATTAATAGTCCGGGCCGACTATCTCGTTTGAGTTTTTGATTCTGGAATTACTCGACGCTACGTATCAGAGACGCTTTCTTACGAGCGTTTCTTACGAAAAGCCGTACCTAATTCATCCTCTAGTACCTACTAAGTATGGGTTTTTAATGGATTAAACTTATACGGTAGATGGAAAGGCGTATCTAATTCGTCGCTTCGACGGGACATACTGAGTACAGTATTTCACTTGTTTAGTCCCTTAAAAAAGCGTACCTAACTCGTCTCTCCTTGGGGGGCGTAATGTATACGGAAAGCCATATAGGCGCCTTCACGGGTGTTTCTGGGTGACCCGGACTCTGGGTACGGCTTCGCCTGGACTCGTGGTAGCTGCAGAGACGTGAGTGGCTCTTTAAGTTGGAAGCTATGTCCGGACATTATCGCAAGACGCTGCGACCGATATCTCTGGTATTGGCCCGGAGATCTAGTAGAAGATGAGCTAGATATTCTCCGGTTCCTCTATCCGCGTAGGTTTTGAGAACTAGAAAGACGTTTTGGCGTCGGGAGGTAAGCGTGCCTACAGCTCCGCTATCAAAGAGATTTGGTGGTGGCAACTGTTAGTTGCACAACGGGATGTCAGCGTACCTACAGCTCCGGTACCTATCTTACAAATAGGGAGAGGACATTGACAACACTTTACACTGGCCGATACGGGGTCAGGACCTCAACTTCGATGGTCCCTGTGCTTGCACAAGTTATAGCGCCCTTCCCACATAACCAAGAGGTTGATAGAGAGGGCCACTATAATCGAAACACATGTCAAATACACGGTAGAATACTATTAATTATAAGCATAAATTAAACATTTATTTTCTTTTTTGTGCATTTTTTATTTTATATCAAAACAGCTGCTGCATATCCATATAGCAGAGCTCCAACTTTAGCTTTTATTTACGTCACCATTTTCGAAACATTTGTTAAGAGATTAGTAAAGATACTGGGCCATGAATAGTAAACATTCAACGTGGCTTTTTGTGTGTAATAAATTACTTTATATACATATATTTTAAGGATTTGCTTTGGTTGAGAGATCCGGTGACACGGGTCCGTGCCAGCTTCCCATATGTCGACTCAATCTGTGCCGTTTCCACCCGAAAAATTATTTACTTTTGTAACCAACATTGGGTGAAAATGGCAGGTTCACACCACAGAAAGTGGTAATTGTCGTTTAGACAATTTTTTTTAATAACGCACACACTCAACGTAGACCCGCACTAGGTGATACCTTGAGGGTAGTATTCGGTGATATCTTGAGGGTACTGCATAGTTACATTACGAATACCAGGTATTCGTAATGTAACTGCGCAGTACTATAGGTGCGTTTGTTTTTCGCTGAACATATTGTTAATATTATTATATCAATGTGTCCCAGTGACTACAAACTAATACCAAAAGTCGTGGTAAGTAACAGTTTGATCTACCGCCTCTCGGTGAGAGTCGCATCTCTGAGGTTTTCGGAATTTAAATGCGAAATTTAATTTACCATTGTATTTTCTTAAATATACAGGTAAGGTACAATAAAACCTTAAATACTAGAAAGTAAGGCTTATTATGAACTTTTCTGTAAATAAAAATATCGTGATAAAAACCGTGTGATGTCCGTGAAATCCGTGCCCAAAAGTGAGAAGCGTGATGATGACTAGAGGCTTCCCATAAAAAGAGATTTGTTATTTTTTATTTAATCATCCAGAAGTCGAATGAAATTTCCTTCATTAAAGGAAATAACCGTAAGATTTCTACACTACTTAAAATTCACTCTATATTTTTTTGTACAAATTGATGAGCAGTTGATTCAGATTTACATTAGTGATAGTTTCTGCTAATGTCATATATTTTTTCGGGTCTAAACCTTTTCCAAACAGTTCAACTTTTTAACGTGATCCAGAAACATTGTTTTGTGGTCCCGAGACGGACGCATTGGCAGTGCCCCTTAGAGCTTGGCGATTTAAAACTCTGAGTGGTACTACAACTGCTATGAACAGGCGTGTCGCTTACGACCAGGCGCACGACTTGAACGTCCCGTCACTTTAGAATCTAATCTGCTACTAAACAAAATATACTTAAATTAAAAATCAGAATACCATTATTTTTATTCAATATTTGAAATTATTTCAAAACAACGATCTAATGTTGTCCACTTCGTAATCGGAACATGGCCACCAAGCACCCTAATCTGAAGCAATCAATTCATAAAAACACGTCCCAAAGACCTTTATCCCCTAAACAAAAGGCAATGAATAGCCAGTGATAAAAAAGGCAATCATTAACCCATCGGATATCGACAGCCACGTTACATGGGTACGTATGCTATTGACGTTATGACGTATGACCCGCTGGTTATAGGTACGAGAACAATGGGAAAATATATTTCAGGCATATCTGGGAACATTTACATACGTAAATGCCGATAAAAATATCTTTTCTAATAAAATTTATTAATAAAAATATCGTTTTCTTTTTATTATTCCATCCAAATAAAAAGTCGCAAATCATCTAGAATTGTATTTATTCTAGAAAAAAATGCACGCACATGCCGCCACCCAATCCCGCGCGCACCCAAACACGCGCACAAGTTAATTTGATTTAGTATCAATCATTTTGTTGTTTATTACAAACAAAGTATAAATAGACAGTGAGTACGCAAGATGCTGAAAGCATTCCCTCTACAGAGCTAAGTTAGTACGTTATGCAAAAGGTAGCTGCCAGTCCTTAGGTTTCCCAGACGGACTGTTAATTATATACGTATGATTTTGTAAAAAGAAAGTACACTGGGGCTCCACGGGCCACGGGCGAATAAATAGTCGGAGTAATTTCACAAAAAATAAATGAATATCATAGGTAGTAAAACATCATGGTATTCAATAAATCAATATTCAAAAAGCGACATTTCTTGTCAATTTCTGTTAGCTGTAAAGGTACGGGGTTGAGTGAATAAAAAATGCCAAGATTTATCACAGGTGGCGCTACGGCAAGAGCCGTTAAAAAAACAAAAATGAAGATTTGTACAAACGCTTAAAAGAATGATCGCGGCGATTGGTTGAAGTAAAAGCATGCAGCCATTGGCCAGATTCCCACTTGGACGCCGCTCTAAAACATTTTTTCTTCGTTGTTCTTTTCAAAAAGATGTCTGAGTAAAGAAGCCTGGTCTTTTGACATAAGTACCTATGTAATGTATCATAATTCGATGTCCGAAATGTAAGCCAAGGGGATAACTAAGCAAAAAATATATTTAAATGCTGATTCTTATTTTTCACGATAATAAATATTTAGAATTCTTTTCGAGCTGTAATCTGATAAAACTTAGAATTATTCACATTTTTTTATATTATATATATTATTATAAAAAAGACTATTTTTAATGTCGTAAATAATTTTAGGACACTGGCAACACAATCGGGATTAAAAACATTTTGTGTGTCGCCATTTTGTCGCGTCATTCATATCACTAGTGGTTCGTTTCGCAAACTTGAATATTTTCTTGTCTCCGTAGTGTATTTGTTAAGTTATTGTTGATTGTTGTTAAAGTTTTTGTTTACTGTTAATTATATTGTAACAGATAATTAAAATTGTAGAAAATGAGCACCTCGTCCTTTTCCTATTCCGTTAAAATTAGAAGGTTCAGCACGCCTGTAAAAAAAAAGAAATGTGTGAAACATTTCTGTGTTTTTAGATTTTGGACATAATTAAAATTAAATAATTATGATTCAAACTATACGTACAAGTTACCTTTTTAATTTTTTTTTTAAATTTCATCATTTCGTGTTTTCTGACCTAATGGTGTATTTTCTTAAAGTATATGTTATATTGTACATAAAAAATAACGAAACGATGAATTGTTATAAATTTTCGTTCTTTTTCAGTCATATAGTCATAAAACACGATCATGCTTGTCAGGATGGAAATGAATAGATTAGTTTCATTTTTACTACATTTTTTTTATTTTTCGGGACATTAACATGCGATTTGGTTGCATATATCATCGGAAACGTTGACAAATCGGAGCTAGGTGAATCTGACCTTGAACATTGAGAACAGGAGATAGAAAGTGATAGTGATTCTTCATTATCACGTTCTAGTTCCTCTACCAGCTCAGAAGAAATCGAACCTAAACGTGGATTCTATGCTCTCATTTCGTTTCCACCTAGTTGTCGTGGTAGTCATCGCAGTTGTGGCAGGAGGTCGACTATTCGCAGCCGTATATCTAATAAAGTCGTATCTGTATCCAGAAAGTCAATCAGTGGATACTCTCACCAGCCCAGACCCGCCCCATATCTTTCTACGTTAGTTTTGATTATAGTGACCCTCCCTACCGACCCTGAGGGTATACGAGAAGGGCACTACAACCTGTGGAATGGAAAGGATCCGGTTCTGACCCAGATTAGTCTGTACAGGTCTACACACCTCTGTCATTTGACTTCATCCGGTTCTTTGAGAGGCTAGTGCCTCGGGTGAGCCGCCCCGGGTGCACGTATAATACCCTCCCTATTTTCCAGATAGGTAACGGAGCTATGGGCACGCTCACGACGACTTTGCATATATAGCGGGTGCCACCGCTAAGCCGTCGAGTTCACTACCAAATCTCAAATCAAAATCAAATCAAATCGTTTATTTGCATAAAACAAGTTCAAGCATGTTTCGCCCGAAGATAATTTAGGCATGCAAAATAAATGAAAAATAGGTCGTCACATGATTACATTCACATTAAGTTATATATAATTAATTTAAATTCTTTTACATAAAAATTATTGTAGAAATTCCCTAATACTGTAATATACTTTATTCTTTAACAATTCATATAATTTAGTCTTAAATAATGTAATGGGCAAGTGTTTAATGTCATTTGGTAATCTATTGTAAATTCTGACACACATACACAAACAATTTCGATTATATTTTTCTACCTTAGGTACGTCAAAAAAAATTAGTCTATTGGGATTTCTATAATTTCGATGGTTCACGTCAATACTCTTAATAAACAAATGTAAATTATTTTTCACAAAAATGCTGGCTTCATAAATATATAAGGCAGGCAGGGGTAATAAACCAAGATCTTTAAATATAGGTTTACAGGATTCAAGCGGAGTCCTACCAGTAATTGCACGTATACATTTTTTTTGCGCCAATAACACTCTGTTTATATTCGTACCATTTCCCCAGATAAGAAGTCCATAACGTAGGGTCGAGACTACATATGCGTGATAAACTGTTAACATGGTTGACATATTTGTTATATTACGCAAACATTTCAAGGCGAAGGCAAATTTGTTAATTCTTTCACAAACGTTTTCGATGTGAGATTTCCAATTTAATTGTTTATTAATGATTATACCTAAAAATTTAGTTTCGTTCAGCTCGTCAATATTCAATTCCTTATATCTAATTTGTAGTGATATTGATGTATTATTAAAGTTTATATAATTAGTTTTAGTTAAATTTATTTGCAAATTGTTAATGTCAAGCCATGTAGTAATTAAATTAATAGTTTTATTTATGTCAGCTTCGTGAATTTTAATTGTGTCAGTACAGATTTTACCCTTGGTAGTCACTATTATAGAAATATCGTCAGCAAACATTATACATTTATGATTGGTTACGTCAACTATGTAATTAATATATATAAGAAATAAAAAGGGACCTAACACACTACCCTGTGGGACTCCGTATCTGTTAAACTGGTAATCTGAAGTAAATGAGACCATCTCATTATTTTTATTTAACCTAGACAGCACGACTTGTTGTTGTCTGTTACTCTCCTAATTGGTGGCGGAGCTATAAGGCACGCTCCCTTCCCGACGCCAAAAAACGACGTCTCTCCAGTTCATAATAACCTAAGAGGCTGGAGGGACCGGAGGATATCTAGCTTATTCTCTACTAGCTAACCACAAACCCCAGCGAGTCCATACCCAAGTCCGGGTCCACCAGAGACGCCCGCAAAGGCGTATCACTGGCGGAGGAACCAGCCCAGACCAGTCGTTTTTCAGAGGGTTCCGAATTCTCCACAGTCACTCCTGTCATCCAGTCTTGGTCGATCTTCTAGCAGAACCCGTTCAAGTACCCGTGATGCTCACATCGTAGTCGATCATCTATTTGAAGCCATACTTCTGTTCGGGAACGGTCACGATCAGAAAGGCGAAATCGTTCGGCTGACGCACCGTCACCACATAGATCAAGGAAGTGGAGCCAAATATCATATGATGATAAAAATCAATTGTGGTACCCATTTCTCCCTACGACTGGAGCTTGCCGCCCACCCTTTGATTATTTCCTTGAGTATTTTGATGACGAATCAACGAAAAAGATCTCGATTAGTTAGTATTTTGCGTTACTTAATAATAAGTTCATGTTATGCTATATTTAATGTGAAACATGTAATAAACTTAAAGTGTAATTAGTATAGTTGATTTTGTTGCTTTACAAGTCGCCTTTTATTCAAAATTTTTATTAAGTCATAAAATAACGCTAACGCGCTAATAAGGTTCATGACGGGATACCATGATCGTGTGGGGGGGTTTTTGCAAGAGTTTTGGGTAAAGAGATTTTTTTTGTATTTTTTTTTACTAACGCAAATGCAACATCAAATCTAATCACAAAAAATAATTTTCTCGTACTGAAAGGACTAAACCAGTGACGGGACACAGCAAAATCAAGAATCGAAATTAAAATAAAATATCATCTAACCGAACGGTATATTGAAAAATCTGTGTTGTATTATCATGACAATAACTATAATCAACTTATAATTATTGATTAATAGCCTGTTCGTTAATTTTCAATTTGATATCAGTAGATGTAACCGAGCACACTTAATGGAAAGTATTTTGGTACCTATTGATAAAACAATTCACCAAAAATGCACAATTTTGCCGACAGAAATACAAAGTAATTAAAGTATTAAAACCAAACCATTTGTCGACTGAATGAGTTGATAGACTATTTTCGACGAGTCCTATCACAAACTTTTTCCGTTTGACGCATCGAGTATATAACCAGAAATAGAGACAAAATGTCATTTAATTTGTTTGAAAACTATTCTGCCATATCATTACCGTGACAACTCCGATTGGTTAGCCCGAGTTCGAAACAATTGACGGGTGTCGTCAACTGTTTCACTTCAAATCGACCAGTCAACTTGAGCTTTGATATAATGGACAAAAATTTGCAAAATTACATATTTAATATTTAATTACCGATGAAATGTGATTCCGTTTGTTTTGTAATTAGATGAAAACATCTAATCTAATAGCAAAAGCTGTTTTTCCCACACCACCGAATAGAACAGCACGGCATTGTTAGAGATATTATCATTATTACAATAAATAAAGAATATTTTTTGGAATATACGGAGACGTACACACAGGTCAGTAGTTGGTCTGTCTATATTTCAGTGCAAACGAGAGTTGATATTTATAAGAGCTGTATCGCTAATGTGTTACCAGGAATATATGGCCCTTATTTCGTCTCTATTTCTGGTTATATAGTCGATGGTTTGACGTAACGTCATCGTGTTAAGTTGTGAAAATAAACGTAATAGTATTAACCACTCACTGGCTGACATTCTTACTGAATGAACTCTAACAGTGACGTGTCAATGATTTATCGATTTCAATTACCGTATGTTAATGAAAGGTAAATATATAAACTAATTATATATTTCGGATGATTAAAAATATAATTTGGAGGACGCTGCTTTAAATTTACGTCGTCATATTTTGGTCAACCTGCTGCCATTATAATCAAGCTAAATTTCACGGAGTATAATTATTCAATAAAATTCAATCTCTGTTTGTTGACTATATTTTTGAATAAACATTTTCATTGGATGGTAGAACTCTATTTAGAAACGATGTTTCATTAATATTCTCGTATATAATTTTATGGCTTAGTGTCTATGCAAACAGCAAAACGAAGCAGGGAAATAAAAAATCGGTATCAAACTTTCCTAACGATAGATGACAGCTGCCAAACGTTCGATCATAAACTTGGTATAAAACAAACTTCATTTTGCAGTCAACGGTAGCTCAATCTAAATAGTTGCGAAGAAAACGGGCAAGTCTAATATTTTTCCACCTGTAAAAGATAAGTTGGTTGTACTGTGAGTAATTTCTTGATCACCGTCAAGCGTAAACTGACCCGAATAATCGGGAAATAGCTTGGAAGAGAATAATTTCCTGCAAAAGTAATAGGATGATGGAAATATTTTCAAACGCTTTATAGGTCGTTTGTATTTATATTCACTTTTTGCGAACGCTTTAGTTGGTCATACGTTTCTTCTTGCTTTCCCTCTCTTTCTGCCTTTGACCTCTTTTCAGGGAGGTTATTTTTTCACGTACTACTTACAATACACTGATATGATTGAATTTTCCACGTAATTGCTTTGTAACGGATTTCCCCTCAAGGCACTGTTATTATAATATAAAATAATAAAATAATTTTATAGCAAAATATAATATAATAGAATAGAAACCATTTATTACAATTACAGAATTGAAGTACAGAATAATAGGTACAGAGATGTTAATGTAATAATGGGGCAACCGAACCAATTTTTTTACAAATAATAATTATTCTGCAATCATTTGAAGTAAGTTCTACTAACGTATACAATTTACATTCATCATGAGATTTCATGACAACGAATAACCCTAAATCAACAACAACAGAGATCAGTGGTAGAATTAATACATCTCAGCAGTTCGAATCTCTATTACGATTCCATGTAGGCTGTGATTTTACCAACAATATCTCAAGGCTAATACGTTAATATGACATTGCAGCTGAAATTTCAATTATAATCGTCGTACGTACAAAAATAACGCTACTTACCGTAGTAAGTTTAGAAATACCGAGACAGCAGCCTTTGCCTTATGCTTCGGCACCCTTCGGGATGCTTCGGTAGCCTTCGGCGTGGTTCGCCAGCATTCGGGATATTTCGGCAGGCTTCCGAAGGTCATTCACCCAAAAACTTCTCCTTGGAATATGGTTATCTTCTTTTTCTTCAGCAAGACTACCATTTTCAAATACACAACTGATAATAAACCAGCTTCCAACGTTACGATTGGTCTAAAGGACACGACGTCGCGACGGTTCTTCGGCATGACTAGTTATCACGGTGCATATTTGTAGTCAGTGTGTGCTTGCATGTAGAAATGCCAAAAGGTCCCTTGCCAATAGACGCCAGGCCTGAGAGAGTTCAGCAGTAATAAAAACAGCAGTAGTAGTAATATAATTCGTTAATAGTGTTGACGTATCAAAAACATAATTTACCTTGTCACTTGGCTAAACATATCTTTCTAGGGTCCATAACTTAATAGCAGTGGAGCTCCGTGTGAACTACTACCACCTTACCACCTTTCTGCCGCCAAGCAATAATGTGATCTTTACTGCGTTCCGATTTTGAAAGTTAGCCGCTCACACGAAGCGCTCCTCCTACCGCAAAATGGCGGCTAACTGGCAAAACAAAAACGCAGTAAAGATCACATTATTGCTTGGCGGCAAAAAGGTGGTAAGGTATTCTGCATTGCTAAATAAATACCCTCCGTACTACCAACAAACATCTCAAATAAAATGCAGTAATACACCGCAAATCCATTTTTTTTTTGACGGGGGGAAATCTTTATGGATACCCCTGAGCCCAGGGAGACTCAGGAGTTATGTGGGGACTCTCCTGGGGACTGGAGGGTCTACCCCACTAAAACCCCCCCGGGTTTCCCTCTCGCCGGTTGAGTCGGCGCCGTGGGATCAGTGAACATTCACCACGACGCCGCCCGGCCGCCCTAGCTTACGCCAGGGCTCCCGCGCCAACAGAGGGGCGAGTCGGTTGTCCTCCGACCCACCCCCCAGATGAGTGAGGCCGTGCAATGCAGACTCCGGAGTCCCTGTCCAGAGCCCGTTGGTCTCACTAGGGGATCAGGCGAGCAGCGAACTGCCTTCGCCTTCTCCCCGTACGTCTGCGCCGGAGCGGGTGCGCGTCTGCCGCGTCCTCGCGCACCCGCTCCGCGGCCTCCTTTTGCGACATAACCTCTGCGCAAAAGGAGGCCACCGCCTCCCAGGACTCGTCGCTATCGAGCATGGCGGCAACCACGCTCGGCAGCGAGAGGTCCTGCCCTACAGTCCCCGTCAGAGTGCGGCGCAATACACCGCAAATCCTGCAGTTAAAAAGCACTAATGAAATTTTTGGTGTACTTGAAATATGATAATATTCCGTTTGAGTAGTTCTAACGTTTACCATAAAATTACTCCTTAGAGTATAGTTTATAAACATTTATATTCAGGGTAAACTTAAAAAACGCTACTTACGGTATGTTTTCAATAAATAAACACCGAAATCACCAGTCCAAACAATACTCACACGATTGTCGTGACGTATTTTTGAAGTCGCTTATTTTTTTTAAATAACAGACTCAGGCATTAAAAACTTTATGGTTTGCTAGGGTAGTTACCGAAATAGCAATTAGTATTAGTTCTTTTACCTGTTATAACTTCGATATTCGATAAATCGATATAAAATCATCACCGGCACCTCTAGGTGTGGTATATGTCTACGGCTGCATGTATCGCGTGAGCGGATAAGGATACAACGGAACAACATACGGCTTTGGAAGTCACCATACTTTTAATAAAAGTGAAAAAGACGTTGGGCGTTTCGATTACGCTCGGTTCGCCGACGCGAGACGCATAACTTTGTATCGCTCTTATTATTATGTGAACATAAAGTTTTTTGTGACCGGCTTAAGAGTCGACACTGCCTCAGTCCGATTCAAATTTTGCCCATACTAATACGGTCCATTTTGCTTGAGTCGAGCGACAGGGATATTGGCTCTGTATCAGAATTTATTATTTACAAACGAAATTAAAACCACTTGAAAAATGTATATCGTATAGTATACTTATTGTAATTAGTTCAGTTGATGTAAAAAAAAAATCATTGGTATATGTACAGTACCTATGAATACAGCGGTTTTCTTGTAAAATTTCGACGTAAGTTTGTGTTTTTCTTTTCTATTATGAAAATTTCTAGGAACCGTGTTTTCACACCGTATAGTAATCAGTGCATGTCCTCACTCAACACATTCACTGTTATGCGGAATCAACCAAAGTCATTTAAGGTTGTATAGACTTTTAATGCGATTCAGGGTTGATAAGTGACTCCCTTTACCGTTGACAGCGATCGAGCGAATACAATACAAAGATTTAACTGTGTTTCTCTGACCGTTCTCGCAGATTCGCATCCTTGGCGCTGACACCTATCGATACAAACTATAGTCAAGTTACGTCACACCCCTATTATACCTAGTCACTAAATAGACTATGTAGTAGTTACACCCAAACGACGTACCATCTCAGTCGGGATTCAATATGTGCATTGCATTTAGTTATACAATGGTTTTGAAATGTACATCTACTCGACAATACCCCGCATGCCAGTTAACTGGATTCGGGTAATCCCGGTTGAAATGTTTTGTACTGATCACCCTCGTATCGTTCAAACAGAGTTGAATTTAGATAGGGGCCCTCTGTCGTTACACTCAGGTTTCATAACATAATTAGTATAATGAAGCCGTATGTGATCATAAGTCATAAAAGTATTTATCTCATGAAATCATAAAAATAATATATAATTTTGACGGCCTTGGTGGTCGAGTGGCTTGCTCACCGGTTTTCATGGTGTCGCCATCTCTCAGGTCCCGGGTTCGATCCCCAGCCGGATCATTGAAGAAAACTAACTTTTCTAAAATATGTCTCGGATCTGGGTGTATGTCGTTGTTTCTGATTCCCATAACACAAATACTTTTGGTACTTACTTTGGGATTAGAGCAACGTATGAGATGATGTCTGATATTTAAAAATAAACAAGAATTACATGAAAAGCCGTAAATTCGAAGCCGGGCTTCTTCTTCGAAATTTATATGCGAAATATAATTTGAAATTTACCACGTCCTATTCGGTGAAGGACATATCGTGAGGAAACTTGCACGTATCCGCTCACGCGATACATGCAGCCGTAGACGCATACCACACCTAGAGGTGCCGGTGATGATTTTGTACCGATTTATCGGATATCGAAGTTATAACAGGTAAAAGAACTAATATTAATTGCTATTTCGGTAACTACTCTAGCAAACCATAAAGTTTTTAATGCCTGGGTCTGTCATTTAAAAAAAATAAACAACTTCAAAAATATGTCACGACAATCGTGTGTGTTATTGTTTGGACTGGTGATTTCGGTGTTTATTTATTGAAAACATACCGTAAGTAGCGTTTTTTAAGTTTACCCTGAATATAAATGTTTCTAAACTATACTTTAAGGAGTAATTTCATGGTAAACGTTAGAACCACTCCAACGGAATATTATCATATTTATCCAAGTACACCAAAAACTTCATTAGTGCTTTTTAAGTGCAGGATTTGCGGTGTATTACTGCATTTTATTTGAGATGTTTTTGTTGATAGTACGGAGGGTATTTATTTAGCAATGCAGAATAATAATTTTTATTTATAAAAACTTGTATTTAAACTGAATGCTTTTCTAATTTGCGAAACCAAATAGCCGCCATTTTGCGATAGGAGGAGCGCATCGCGTGAGCGGATCAGCAAATCAATTTAATGATGTGTGTGAAGTTCCCAACCAGCACAAGCCCTGTTATTGTAAAAGGAGACCTGTGTCCAGTAGTAAGACGTGTATAGGCAACTATCATTATTGTTACCTGAAACAAATTATATATTATAAATATATATGTGTGTGTGTGTGTGTGTGTGTGTGTGTGTGTGTGTGTGTGTGTGTGTGTGTGTGTGTGTGTGTGTGAGAGAAAATTTTACAACTCTCATATTTAAGTATAAAAGTTATTGATTAATGTCATTCGGAGAATCTTTTAACCTCTCTCTTGTAAAATTGTTATTTAGCAGATATGGGTTTATTATACCAAAGATACGATTAAATCGTTAATTGAATATTCAAAGTTTAAAATAGAAATACAAACGTTGATTAACCTCAGATATTTTCATTAGTTCAATGTTTAACAAAATTTGTCGTTTATGTATTCATTTTTAAATGTGAGCAATTCGTCATAGGTAGATTATGAAATAATCTAGTATTTAGTTAATCCTAACTTAGTAGCAGCAGAGCTTCTTATAAAAGAGTTCATCCAGGGAAGTACTGCTACCTTACCAATTTCTGCCGTCAAGCAGTAATGTGAGTATCACTGAAGGGTAAGGGTGCTGGTGAAATAACATGGGACTATTGTCAACTTATGTGTCGGGGTGTCCAGCGCAGTAGCAGTGCCGCTGCTGACTGCTGCAACTGTTATGGACAGGTGTGCACGAGACGCACGACTTGTTCGGAATGCATCACGATAACTATTTTCGAATACGGCGCATTCTTGTTAACTACACTAGATGTACAGTTGAATAAAATAAATGAAGAGCTGCAACACTCAAACAAACTTTTCTAGACAAAGTGCCAAGAATGTAAAGTAATTATTGTAAGTTTAATTGTTAACAGTAATAAAAAAATGTATATTAGCAAGAGCTCGGAACTGGTAACCTATCATAAATTCGAATTCATTTTCCGAATTTCATTATTCCGAACACGGTTCGACTTTTTTTCATTAGTGCGATGACAGTTTTGATAAAAATTTGCAACACAGAAATGTCTTACAGCAGAAGTATCGTTTGTCCGAAGACCTATTATTATTAGACTAATTATTACACATACGTATTCGTTGGGCAGAAATTTGTTTAGACTAGTCATGTTTGTTCTACTGTCTGTTTTTCATATAATTTAAATTGCTGAAAATTCGTTTCGACAAAATTATTATTCTTGGATAAAATTGTACTGCCTCGTAATATTTTACAGTACAGCTCCAAAATTCTGGACTGTATTTTGCTGGTGCACTGCAAGTCCCGGTTACGTAATTTTCGTCAAACCATTATGTTATGTTTTTGCGCAATCACGCAGTCTTTCCTTTTTCCTTTCAACGTCTTTACACGCGCGCACGATTGCAGTGTCACGCGCAATAAGATTGCAAAGCCCGCTAATATCGGAAATCGTAATAAATTGAGTATTTTTACCAAAAGTTCAAGTAATATTAACGTAGTAATAGGAAGGAAAACCAGTAGAGATATTCTGCGACAATATTAGTAACTTTGTGGCCGCTTCTAAAGAGCTTGCAGACTTTCTTTGTGATAATTCTGATGACATTTGTGGGTTTTCATCTGAGCAAAGAATTAAATTTGATTTCCAACCGGCTTATGGGGAGCTGGCGTGAAATCCGTGAAATTCCATTTTAAAAGAACGTTAGGAACCACTCATCTTACATTTGAAGAGTTGGCGACTTTATTCTGTCAAGTTGAAGCAATCTTTAATAGCAGACCATTGTATCCTTTGTCCTCGTGTCCTGACCACCTTCACCCTTTAACCCCATGGCACTTCCTAATCGGAAGACCACTCACCTAGCTGCCTACCCCTAATATGGAAGACTAAATTATAAATAAACTAGACAGATTTCAGCGACTGGAGCATTTGCGACGGCAATTCTGGAATCGTTGGCAGTGGTAGTATCTAGCTGAACTTCAGCAGAGAGACAGTTGCAGATAGATGACCTGGTGATTCTAAAGGAAGAAAACACTCCCCCGATGAATTGCAGAATGGGGCGTATAACTTATTTGTTCCCGGGCGTTGGATGGTGTGATGCGTATTGCAGTGCTTTACGACGAAGATTTCACTGGAAGCTGCGGCTTCCAAGGCCCCCGAGGATGTTACAGCGCATCACAAGCGGCCGCTACTCTTACGATTCGAGACGCCCGTCCTGTCATTTTCAAGACGTGTGGAACGGCAAACAATATAATTTGTTATTTTATTAATCTTTTTAATAACTATACAACTGAAGAATACAATTCAAATTAATATACTACTAAACGTGTATAACGCCTCGTGTTGAAATGTTGGAATCATTAAAAATAAAAGACAAAATTTAACAAAATAGTTGCATTTACATCATTTGAAAACTTAGTAAAGCAAATGCAAGTTATGCATAAAATATGTATATGCCAATACAATACAATAATTTATAGAGTTATTTCCACTCCATATGTATTACTTCCCTGAACTTAAGGTAAAATATCTGCTTATTCCGATCTATCATTACGGTAAATCCTAAAAAAGTATGAGAGTTGCACAAGGTACGATATAGAAACCCTCTACTTTTCAAAGTTCATAGAAATAAAAGTAAGTTAGTTATTACTCCTCGAACCCAGTATAAGTTAAATCAAGCAAAATAGTTGCTCTTGTGTTGAATATTTTTTCATGCAATTAATTTTCCCACCCTCCGCGTAAAATTAACAAAATAAAAGTAATTTAAGTGCAACTACAGTCATAAACACCTTCAACGCTTCCACATTTAATTTTCTATAGCGAACGGCTTTGGAGAAGAACTCCCTGCTTGCAGACTTGTTCCCTAAATGGTATAACTTGAACCTATTGCAAGCCGAGAGTGAATAAGCATTATTTAGGTGTACATGCTCCATCGTCAACCTCATCGTCATTTTCCATTATATGAGATTGAGGTGAAATGGGCACTTATTTTTTAATTAAAAAATCACTAAAAATATACCCGACACGTGTTTCGCCTCTCTACAAGGTATCCTCAGGAGCTGTTGATTGTTCGACTCTCGGCCGAAGTTAAATCGAAATTTGCTGGGTATTGATCTAAGTTTACAATTTACATGAGTTTCGCTGGACACAGGGTGATTACTCTCGTTTTCCGTCCGACCAATTCCGTCCGTAATATAAAATCCGTAAATACGTCCGAAAGAATTACTGTCAAATAAATAGTACTCAAACAAATTAAAAAGGGTTAGTATGAAGCTTCATTCGCATCATGCGTTTTTAAATTTGGTTGAATATTTACTTCTTTAACGGTAATTGTTTCGGACGGATGTCGGATGGAGAACCAGAGTACAAGGCCAGTTTAGGAACTAATTTGTTGTCTAAAGTATAACGTAATAAACACTCAGAATTCAAGTCACAACCTAACAACTAATAACATTCCACAATTAGAATCAAATATCGTCATCGAGTTGTTCCAGAATCGAAGTGCCATCAAACGACACAATATGCCGTTCAGAACATAGAACTTTGTAACTCGTAAAATGAAAATAATAGAGTTTTTGTGTAATTTTAAGCTTTGAAATATTTACTATACATTAATTGTTTACTTATTAAGTGCCATGATATTAATCAAATAAAGCCTAAAATGTGGTGAACGTAAAAATGTTGACGCCTATTTTACGTTGACTTAAGTCATCATAATAATCGAGTTTATCGGAAATATTACGTTACTTCCTAAACCTTCATAAAAAAACATAAATAATGTATTAAATGGTTATATACATAAAGATCAACCAATAGGCGCTTTGCAGTCATATCACGCTTTCCATAACCAAGCCATGCAATTCGTGAGTTTGCCTTATGTGACTATCGCGGGATGAATATTTTTCCAACAAATTACCAGATTGATAGACAGAGTAATAGACCTTTGCTATGAGATATTACCAAAATATTGTAAAATACTCATAAATATATATATTGAGTACTAATAATCTCAGTACAGAGTACTAAAAAAAACCGACCTCAAAAGTACGTGGAATTACGTCTATTTGCTAAGTTTTATTGAAATATACCTTAGTTCGTCACTATACAGTAGTTGACATTGGAGATAATTAAAATCGGTTCTCACTACTCAAAGTATATTGAGAGAAAATCGCCTTGAATTGGAGAAATAGCAAAATCAAACATTAAAATAATTGCTCCTAAATTAAAGTTAGGCGCTATTTATAAAATGAGAATCTTCATGCGTGAACAGCCACCCTTAGAGGTGGATGATTTTCTTCAAAATGAAATGGGACCACTATGGAAGCATCCCTTTTCCAACAAAAAATAAAATCATGAAAATCGGTTCACGAATACCGGAGTTATCGCGTAACATACATACAAAAAAAAAGAAAAGAACATACAGTCGAATTGAGAATCTCCTCCTTTTTTGAAGTCGGTTAAAAATAGAGGTATGTGCCTGTGTACTTAGCAGTCACATCAAGCTCGCTATAACCAAGCCCTACGCGAGTTTATTATATGACTATATCGCGGGATGAATATTTTTGTCCATCGAGGAATAGACCTTTTCTTTTCTACGATATACTATTAAAACATTTACAATGTGTTAATAGTATCTCGTAGAAATAGTTACTGAAAAATGGATATTGAGATACACTCTTCAAAATAGAGGTGTGTGTCACTGACAGACAGACAGTGACATCACGCTCTGTATACTTCGAGAGTTGTTATATCACTATCGCGAAATAAATATTTTTTTCCATTGAATAATAGACTTTCTATGAGATACTATTAATACAATATAAAATTATTACTGAAAAATAGATATCGAGATACACTGTTAAAAATAGAGGTGTGTGTCACTTGTCAGTGACATCACGCTCTCTATAGTCACGTGGGACTCCGGAGCCTGCATTGCACGGCCTCACTCGTCTGGGGGGCGGGTCGGAGGACAACCGACTCGCCCCTCCGTTGGCGCGGGAGCCCTGGCGTAAGCTAGGGCGGCCGGGCGGCGTCGTGGTGAATGTTCACTGATCCCACGGCGCCGACTCAACGGGCGAGAGGGAAACCCGGGGGGGTTTTAGTGGGGTAGGCCCTCCAATCTAGAGGGAGAGCCCCCCACATAACTCCTGAGTCTCCCTGGGCTCAGGGGTATCCATAAAGATTTCCCCCCGTCAAAAAAAAAAAAGGCCAAGTACTACGTGAGTTTATATATGACTGTCGAGGAATGAATATACTCTCCAACGAGGCATAAAATTAATACGAAATAAAAAAAAAATAGAAATTGAGATACACTATTTAAAAGTATAGGTATAGCCACTTGGCAGTCGCATCACGCCCTCGATAGCCAGGCCAAGCATGAGTGCCGCGACGTGACTAACGATGAATGGATAGTTTTTAAAGCACTTACTGGTGTTTTTACAAAGTTCTATACAACTTTAACGGTAGTTTTTTTTTAATACATTTATTTGACACGTTCTTCGCCGTAGTGGATTTTAGTAGCAGTAGAGCTCCTTGTGAAAGAGTTCCTCCAGGGAAGTACTGCCACCTTACATACTTCTGCCGCCGAGTAGTAATGTGAGCATTACAGCGGTCTGGTTTGGAAGTGTAAAGGTGCTGGTGAAATTCCAAGCACATGAGACTTGTCAACTTATGTCTCAGGGTGACGGGCGCAGTGGCGGTGCCCATAAGATCTTTGCGATTTAAAGCTCTGAGTGGTGCTGCAACTGTTATGGATAGGCGTGTCGCTTATCGCCAGGCATCCTTTTCTATAGAAAATCGTATTCCCTACACTTGCAACAACTGGAATATGCCAACTAAGCCACGTAACTAACCAGCGGACCTCACGAGTTCTTCTATGTGCTTGTTTGTCAGATCTTTGTATCTGGTTTTTAGTCGTAGCGCCATCTATGAGAAATCTATGAAAGTATTTCGTCACCAAGTTAGGCACCTTTACAGCTAAAATACTCAACTGGAATATTTTCATTTGTTATATTAATACCACACACGTTTTGTCAAGTAAAACATTTCAAGCCAATGTTTCAGGCTTATAATACTATTGCGCTGTTAAAATATCTAGATTTTTGTAGCTCAAAATGTGCCGCACGTTCTTTATGACAAAGTGTGAATTACCTCATAAAATCGGGGTGATTTACTTACCTAGTGGAATTACCTTCTTTGTACGTGGATCCCTGATTCTACAGACGAAAAGTTCAAATTAGAATGTCGTCGCATTGGTTTTAATTCCTCATTTTCGTCTAATAATTTATTAGATTAATGAAAGATTATCCTCTGAATACTAATAAAGCGATTTTAGACACAGTGGCTCTAGTAGCCATGACACACTAGATGAACTGGCCAGAAAAGTGTCAGAGGCGGACGGTGTAGGGCCATACACAAAGGTAATTTTTTTTAAATAAGAGTTTTGGCTTGGGCTACCTATCAGTAGTTCGAAATGACAAATTTCCAGAAATAACGTTTGCTCGAATTTTCATAACCTCGAAAAGTAATTTTGAGTGGAAAATGTTTTTTTTTTTTTTTTTTTTTTTAATATATAATAGACACACGCTTGGCCACAATCTCACCTGATGTTAAGCGACGATGGGACGCGTTTGCCTAAAAAATGCCTATTCACTCTAGCCTTGAATAGCCCCAAATTGTACTTTTCGGGAAATACAGATGCCGGTAGAGCATTCCATTCCTTTGCCGTACGCATCAGAAAGGAGGAGGCAAAGCGCTTAGTGCGAATAGGTGGAATATCAACGACATAAGAATGGAGTGCTCCGGACCTTCTAGTCGACCGAAGGAGGAACGGTGAGGGCGGAACCAAATTGAAAAGTTCCTGTTTTTGAAGTTTTAAACCTAACTTAACCTAACCTTTTTTTTTACCGTGAGGAAAACGCGTTACGCATTCCCCACCGCTCGGAAACGGCGGGGATATAACCGAACTTCATCGTATCTTTACGATAAACGTCCAGTATATCCTGAAAGAACACCGGTTTCGTTATAATTCGGTTTTCGGTGTAATGAAAATTCGAACAAACGTTATTTTGGAAAAAATATTCGAGTTTGTGATAGGTTACCCTTAGCTTAGATACAAGTCCTTTGAGCCATGTCTTCGTTTAATTATCGGGTATTTCATCAAATATTTTCCATTGTGGTTCTACAACATTATGTTTTCACTTTCTCTTAAATAACTTAGTTGTCTTGTTTGGGCTTTGTAAATAGTCTTTTAAGCGGCGGGAGTTAATATTTATGTTTTAACCTGCACATAATATATTTATATCACATTATTGTCAGTTTGAACAAAAACTTTGAATTCGTAATTACTGGAATTTTCAAGATAAGCTCTTTTGTAATTTGGTTTGAAATAAAGAATATAGTTCTATTGTTCTTCATCAATATTTATTTCTTCATATTTTCTTCACAATATACTTAAAATGAAATTAATCTTGTAACTTCAAAAGCCCGCCATTTACACACAAAGGTACAAAAACTTTAGGCAGGGTAGGGATGTACTCCCAACGTTCAACGTCTGTCTGTCTCAAAAACTTCTTAGCTTCAAAAGGTGAGAGCTTCACACATAGCGGTGCAATACACATTCAATTTTTATAATAGAATAATACTTCAACGGTTACTGAAGTATATAGTTACTTTTTATTTGGATGCTTAAAATTTTCCAAATTCAATTTCGTACATAAATTCCGAAAAACTGAGAAGTACGAGTCGGGATTTGACCCCATGGCCTCCACTTGGCCTAAAAGCAAAAAAGGTTCTAATTAACTTAAACGAACGTTTATGAAAATATTATATCAGGTGCTTTAACTTAAATAAACGACCGAACTGTAGGATTTATTAGCAGTTTTTATGAAATGGATCGCGCCACTCGTATATTATTACTTTTTATGTGAAGTCTCTAACAGCATTCGTAAATTATGAGAAAATGCACGCCGGGAACCAAGGCGACTTAATGTGATTTCGTGGTAGATAACATTTTAGTTTTTAACGAGTTATTTTGAGTCGCATTTTCATGAGAGATTTTTTGAAAGGTTAGGCTGTGAATTAAGTAAGTTTATTACAAAGCTTTAGCCTTAATGCAATTTCTTTCTTCCGGAGAAATGTTACTTTTATATTTTGCAAAGCTGCTTCGGGGATGGTTCGGAACACTGACTTGACGAACACTGTCTTTGAGAGTAGTTTATAGGACATAGCTACAACAAAGCTTTCGTATGTAATTAAATATCAAAATCTATGTAGAGCATTCACTTAACCCATCCAATTACACCAAAAAGCGTAATTGACACAATCCTCACCAAATGAAAAAGAGATATAAACAACATCGAATACGTCGACTCCACCGCTCTCACTGCAAGCAGTAAATCCCGTAATGAAATAACTCTCATTTCTAATATTTTTATTTGTGTTACTGTTAAAGTCTGAAATATGAAAAAATTAACAAAATTCATTTATAAAACTGCGATACTGTATTTGTTTTTGTGACAGAGTAATTTCAAATTATTTAAAGAGTATCACCATATTGATAAATGAGCGCGAACGGTGGTTGGTTAATGGGAGAATGGTTGCTTCTTAATGGAGAAGTTAGCAGTAGAGCTCTTTGTGAAAGAGTTCGTCCTTAGAAGTACTACTACGTTACCTATTAAAAATAAAATAAAAAGACTTTATTCTTCAACAGAAAACACACCAATATAATTTAAGATAAAACAATGCTTAAATCTATGTCGAAGAAAAGGAAAAAGCTTCAGCAATTTGCTAGTTTTCAGGCTTCACCTGGCAAGTATTCGCCGCTGGAGATACCGTAGCATATAGAGACGGGCATTTTTTCGAAAATATATATAAATAAATAGGAGGGTATCTCACTCACTATATACGTTTACTACATAAATAACAAACCTTAAAACTTAAAATGACATACGTACCGACCATCGAATATACTGTACTTAGCAGCAAAGAGTATTTCACTGTGTACATAGAATACAACAAGCAGAGAATGGAATTCAGAAGAATATAAAGTTAGTACATTTTTAATTCCAATTATAATCCTACTTTTATTATTTCCAATGACGTAACAGAGCCTACATCACCTTCGACAAACAGTATGATGTCTTCTGTAGATTAAGCAGCCATTCCTTGCACTTACACTTGAAAGTACATGACGATTTACATATCTTTACTGTCGGCGGAAGATCGTTCCAACACTTAGTTGCCGCAAAACGAAAGTCGCCTCTAAAATAATGTAGTCGAGGAGAAGGTGACAATTTCAAACTCGGATAGCGTATCGTACGAAGCGTAGCGTATCGTTCTGCCACCAAGCAGTAATGCAACATTACTGCGTTCCGGTTTAGAACGGGTGCTGATGAAATTACAAGCACTTGTCAACTTATGTCTCAGGGTGACGAGCACAGCGGCAGTGCCCCTAAGATCTTTGCATGTCTTTCAGAATTTATATTCTTAGAAACGAAGATAAAGCCATTTGAAAATCAGTATATCGTTTAATATACGTGTACTATTTAGGTCAGTTGATATTAAAAAAAAATCATTGGTATATGTAAAGTACCAAATGGAATACTGCAGTTTTCTTGTAAAATTCAAAGTAAGACAAGTTTATGTTTTTTTCTATCGATAAATTTTTAAGGAATCGTGTTTTTACATCATATTCTATATCAGGGTATATCGCCAATTTTGCTATATATTTTTTCCGAAGTGATTGATTCAACAATTTCACTCAACCAAAGCTATTTCAGGTTGTATCGACTCAGCCATCAATCAGAAAAGCCAGGCTCTTGTCGGAGTGGCCTCCGCCACTCCTTACGGCTTATAGCCAGCTCCTTGACTCTTTATAGCTGCTGACATTGATGTTCTTCTTTAATTGTTTACTGTACGCCATTCTTGGTCTTTATCTCTTTATCTCCTTCTTCACTGAACACAAACTTACTTACAAATAATAAAAAACAAATTCCAAAAACGTTTACGATCACGTGCATATATCCGTTTGTTTATTGAACTGCCTGTTTCGGTTTAAAATATCCCCTAAATTTGCTTTTACGCCATTGATGCGCCGTTGTTACAACAGCAAAAAAAGATGATACCACCATGAGATCATAAAAACCAAAGTCTTCAATTGTAATATCCCCCGGCCAATATCGGTGATGTTCATTTTTCAAACTTTGACAGCAACATTTATTTTCAGCTGCACTGGAGCCTCTGGGACCTAGTATCATATATTTCACGGAACCAGACTGCAATTACTATATTTTGCTGAAAGTTAAATAATGTTAAAAGTTTTAGGGATATGCAACATTCGAGATAGAGTTGAACATTAATATCTACGTTAGTTACAGTATTATGATTAATAATAGCATGCCTTGCTTTAACCGTAAAGGAAAGTATAGTAGGGTGACATATAAGATTCTAAAATTGTAATTTTAGATGTGAATATTATCATGGCATTGCATTAGTGTGACGCATTATGACCCTGGCATTTCCGTGAAGGAGATTTCAAGCCTGTGAGAGAGAAGTTTAAAGAAATTTACATTCTTATTCTAGTGTCACAGTACATTTACTAAAATTATTGCAAGTGACGGGACCAACAAGTGCGCCTGATAGTAAGCTCACGCCTGTCTATTACAATTGCAGTGCCACTTAGACTTCAAAACACATAGATCTGAGGGGCACTGCCACTACGCCCGACACCCAGAGACACAAGTTGACAAGTCCCATCTGCATATAATTTCACCAACACGCTTACCCTTCAAAACCGGAACACAGCAATGCTTACATTACTGCTTGGCGGCATAAATAGGTAGGTGGCAGTATTTTCCTGGACGAACTCTTTCACAAGGAGCTCTACTGCTACCAAAAATGAACTAAAATTCCATTAATTACATAAAACTAATTTACGTAACAAGAACTGTATTGTTTTTATGAATAGTAATAGACATTACATTAATACGAGGAATGAAAATATCTGACTGTTCTGGACAGTCGCTTTCACAAAGTTACAAATTCATTTAAAATATACGCGTCTATAATAACATCCTTCCTTCCGGTTGATATTCCAAATTTGTTATTCACGACGTTTATAAGTTTAGTGAAATAAAAAATTTACTCTAAAAGTTATTGCACAGATTCCCCGTACTTAGATAACAAAAATCCATGGTTAGCTTTACAGCTGTCGTGATCCATGATATTTGAAATAAATATTGTATTTGCATTGACTTACAAATAAATGGACGACGGGTCTAATACAAAAACCACGAAAAAAATATCCCAAGTCAACCTATTCGAAATTTAAATTGTAATGTCATCGCAGTATCGCGCTGTCAGTAGAACAAATGAAGACTAAAGCGGAGTTTGGCGCTCTGTATACGATTTTAGCGCCTTACAAGTGCGGACACTTTTTAGCGCGGACCCGACGTCCATATGTAAGTCAATGTGTATTTGACAATAATGTGCTATATTTATTTACCTTGGTAAATAAATATAGCACATTATTGTCAAACTCTAGGGATTGCTCAAGAGCAGTTTCTCACTCATTCTTCTCAGGAGAATCTGCCTTACGAATGAGTATTAATTTAGTCCACAATTTCAAGTGTAATTTGCTTACATACGAAATAAAGATTATTTGAATTTTAGGTAAGGATTTAGTTGTTACATCTTGGTGTAATTTTGTATACGACTTGAATGATTATTATAAAGATTAACGCTCTGGCCACACAAAGGCGGCCGCGGAAGCGTTCGTGTTCATAATATGAACCCTGTCATACTGAAACGCGCGGCGGCTGCGCGGCGTCGAAAGCCATGACAAACAGGCAGAGCGGGTGGGGGCCGGGCCCGCGGTGAACGCGGGGCGGGTGTTGATGCGGGTGTTGTAATACATTGAATTGTATGCAACCGTCCACACATGATGTCGATGGTCCACACAGAGCGTCAGTGGCGGGGCGCGGTCCGGGAGCGGGACATTAGCGGGGCTTCAGCGGGCTTGGACGTTGTATTTTTTTACAAGTGTGAAGTGTGTTTTAGGATACTATTCTAGAACTCTACTCAATGCTCAAGTCAGAACTTGAGTAGGTATGATTGAAAGCACTAGAAATCATACTCAAGTCTGCTCAAATCCTGACTTGAGCATTGAGTAGAGTTCTAGAATACGACCCTTAGTTAAGTTTCAAAATGAATACGACTAAAAAACTTATATCAATGGTTCAATCATACCCCAGTTTATTTATCGCAAGTGGTAGAACACGGAAGTAAGTAATTTATTTGACCTGTGTGATAGAAATTATAAAAACAGTTTAAAGAAGGAAAAGATTTCGGAAAAGTTTTCCAAGGTGCCAAATCAAAGTCGTGAGAATACTTTTTTTACCTTACTGTACCTACCACTAGGCTCACGACTCGTTCATCCCGTCATTTGGTGTCGTAAAAACAAGAAAACCTGGATAGCAAATAGCAGTATGTGTCTGTCCAAAGCGAAGTACTAGGAATGTGGAACTTGCGTAGGATTAGCACTAAGAAAAGAACAAGTTCTTCTTCATCACTATCCAACAGTGACATGGTGCTTTCTTGACTGTTTTGAAAACTTAGAGGATGGAAAAAGAGGTTGAAAATGAAGTGTATCGTGACGCTTTTGGTCACACTGGCCGCCTTCGCGCCGCGCTGTACCGCCGCGAACTATGCGCGGGACAGCTGTACGGCAAGCCCCATCACGCATTCGCTTCCCGCAGATCCGCCCCCGGACCGCTTTTCCCGGTTTTCTATCGGACATATTTCCACCTTAACCGTTCTTCTTTCGGACTACTAGAAAGTCAGGAACACTCCATCCACATGTCATTGATTTACCATTCATTCGCGCGAAGCGATTTACTCTTTCCAGATACGTACGATAGAAGAGTGGAATTCACTATCGGCATCAGTGTTACCGTAAAGGTGGAATATAAGGCTAGAGCAAACACGTAACATTGTCGGCCACAAACATCAGGTGACTAAACGTTTATTTGACATTAAAAAATAGTGATCCTATTAGGAATAGAACCCTCCCTTCATACGACAACGTGCACGTTTAAAATATCCACCATAGCTCTGTTTGGCTTCTCGAACACAAGGCAGAATTGAAGCAGCTTTTCTCTCACTACTTTCTAAATGGGAACGAATTCCTCAAGTAAAGTAATACGCAGGTAATGCAGACATCTCGCTGTTGAGCAATTTTAACCTATGATCTATAGCTACCTAACGACAGCTATCACACTTCACGTCTTAATCTTATTGAATTATTAATACGTATATATGTATTGTAATGTAAGGGGGTAATTGACTACCATCCTTACAGATTCCCCTAAAGGCCACCTTACTTAGGGGCCTACTACAATCTCTTAAAACAATATTACTTTAACCTTTCATTGATTTTTCGTATCATAACGCATTTAAAGTAAGCTTATTTGTAATGTTAAAACTATAATGTTTTATTGGCAGCTTTGCGACTATTCATTCACTCAGTTCGTACCATGACGCGACTTTGACAATAAAGTAATATTGCTCTTATGTCAAATTTAGCAATGTTAAAATAGTTACACGGATGCAATGAAAACATTATTATTTTAACTATATTATTATACAATATATATTATTATTTATATAATATTATTTTAATATAATACTAAACAATTTTATTGTCTTAATATTGATTTATTATGATCAAAAGTTAAGTTGAAATTATTTATTTACAAATATTTTTTCAATATTTTGTTTATTTTTTATTTAATAGCACATAGGAAATAATTTCTCGTTAAATAAGAATACGCGATGTTTATTTCGTAAAATTATGACAGCGCCTTCTATATGCTTCTTGGCAAAACTAACAGTTGACACTAGACTATTGTTCCAAATTCACAACGTGACTATCAAAACTCAGCTAGTTTTATTTATTTTTCTTCATTAAAATGCGGAATTATAATTGAAAACAACGTAATTTTAATAGATTTCATTAGTACATACTTTTCTTTTTTTGGCAATTAAAATTCTCTGAATGTAAATAATATTAAGTACTTTAACATTATACTATGATAACTCGATTCGGAACATCAAA
This sequence comes from Hyposmocoma kahamanoa, assembly GCF_003589595.1. Taxonomy (NCBI): domain Eukaryota; kingdom Metazoa; phylum Arthropoda; class Insecta; order Lepidoptera; family Cosmopterigidae; genus Hyposmocoma; species Hyposmocoma kahamanoa. Next base: position 4,545,066 of record NW_020653850.1, read on the forward strand.
AAAGAAAGAGATGGCATTATACAGTTCATATAGCGTTATTTCTTTTCTATTTTTAGTAAGGAATAGACAATATTGGGAAATCATTCGTTCTTTCATTCGTTCTGTCATTTTAGCAATAATACATTTCTTGGTAGACAAGTTTGTCATGATACGAATATGAGTAATAATATAACAAGCTTACTTTAAGCTTACATTGAAATAAGATTGTTTTTGGAAAGGTTATGGTAGGCCCACTCAGCCTCAGCAACAAAGCTCAGGCGACTGATAACTGACGGTGTAACCTTTTCGTGAACTCGGGGCTTATTTCTTCTACTTTAATTTTATTTATTTGAGTAACGTACAGCACCATGACATATATTTTATTATTAGCACATAATGAAATAAACACTGGCCAAAACAGTCTCTACTAATGTTTAAAACAAGTTACGTTGGATTGCTTCAGCTGTACCAAGCACAAGTCTGGTCGTGTATGGAGAACTGCTGCCACTTATGGGATGGCTCTGCTAAGTATCAACTGACCACCTGAGATTTAATTGACAAGCATACCAAGAAGCTTATCCGCTCACGCGATGCACTCCTTCTACCGCAAAATGGTGGCTATTTGGTTTCGCAAATTAGAAAAGCATTCAGTTTAAATACAAGTTTTTATAAATAAAAATTATTATTATGCATTGCTAAATAAATACCCTTCGTACTACCAACAAAAACATGTCAAATAAAATGCAGTAATACACCGCAAATCCTGCACTTAAAAAGCACTAATGCAATTTTTGGTGCACTTGGATAAATATGATAATATTCCGTTTGAGTGGTTCTAACGTTTACCATGAAATTACTCCTTAAAGTATACTTTAGAAACATTTATATTCAGGGTAAACTTAAAAAAGCTACTTACGGTATGTTTTCAATAAATAAACACCGAAATCACCAGCCCAAACAATAACACACACGATTGTCGTGACGTATTTTTGAACTTGTTTATTTTATTTAAATGACAGACCCAGACATTAAAAACTTTATGGTTTGCTAGAGTAGTTACCGAAATAGCAATTAATATTAGTTCTTTTACCTGTTATAACTTCGATATTCGATAAATCGGTATAAAATCATCACCGGCACCTCTTGGTGTGGTATGCGTCTACGGCTGCATGTATCGCGTGAGCGGTTAAAGGTGACTCGGAATTAGTAGAGGTGAAGCTGCAGAGCCTTGAACACCGCCGTAAAGTAGCCTGCTTATCGGTATTGTACGGGATATATTACGAAGAGTGTGCGATGGAATTGCATAATTTGTTTCCCTCTTCCCCTTTCCTTCATCGGAGGACTAGACGTGGGCTGAGATTTCACCCCTATATTGTGGATATTCCCAGGATTAGCACCAGTATTCCCCGAACGGTATAACTTGGACCTTTTCAAGGCGAGAGTGAATAGGCATTATTTAGGTGTGCATGCTACATCGTCGACCTCATCATCACTTTCCATCAGGTGAGATGGAGGTCAAATGCGCACTTATTTTTTATGAAAAAAATTAGACAAACTTGCACATATGAATAACCAGGCAACAACTAACATAATAATTACCATAAAGCGACAAATTATAAATCACTTAATTATAAATAAGTAATACTCGGCCAAATTAAAAACGCATAATCACTAATACGCCTGCCCAACTCGGTGACTAGGCTATTACCTTAATAAGCAGGATGGCCTGAGTGTGGTGGCCAGCAGCGGCTGGATGCGAGCGGCACAGGCCCTATATTCTCATTCTACATCCGACATCCGTCCGAAACAATTACTTTGACAGTAATTGTTTTTAATAAAAATTCATTCAATAAAATAATTTGTAAAACTTAATGTAGCGTAAATTGGAATGTTTTTTTTGTAAAATTAAAAATAAGGTATTTAATTAATAATTATTGTAACTATAGTGAAAAAATAGGGTGGTTTGCATCAATATTAGACATAACTGGTTGAAGACTGTACCACCTCAGTCAACCGTGACCATGGGACCTGTAAAGGGCCCGAAACGTCGGTTTGTTTGAAAAAACAAATATACGCGATTTAAATCCGGCAAAATAGTTTCATTTCCTATGTGTAACAATCGCTAAAACCTAAGAACTCGATAACTAATAAATATATATTACAATATAATAATACGGTGAATGTCAAATTCATTAATAAATACAATAATGTAATTGTTTATTTAGTACTTTGAATGTACTCTGTTACTGAGTAAAGGGACTTTTGCAATAAAAAGTTCTTCAGTCTGTACTTGAACGTTTCCTCACAACATTATTTTTTTATAGGAATTGAATCTATTCTTCCGGATGTAAATCGCGTATATTTGATTTTTCAAACAAACTAACGTTTCTTTTTAATTTATTCTAATTTCCATTATTAATTAATAATAAATTTAACTTAATAAAAGTTCATATTGTTACAATAAAATCATTTGTAAAACAATGTAGCGCAAATTGGAATGTTTCTTTGTAAAATTAAAAATAAGGTATTTAATTAATAACTTTTGTAACTATAGTGAAAAAATAGGGTGGTTCGCATTAATATTAGACATAACTGGTTCTTGACCTTGAACTGGTTGATGACTGTACCACCTCAGTCAATCACGGGCCCGGAACGCTCGTTTGTTTGAATAAACAAATATACGCGACTTAAATCCGGAAAAATAGTTTCATTTCTAAGTGTAACAATCGCGAAAACATAAGAAACCAAAGATTTAATTGAACTAACAAAAAAAAAACGAACTAACAAATGAATCTTAGGTTGAGCACCTGCTCGTAGTAGGTACTACAACCGGCGGGTTTTTCTCATATAGTGGAGCGCAACGCGGTACTGCTCGAAGTTGTCCCGCGCGACTGAGGCACCCACTCAACTCCTCGCCTAAACTATGCTAAGTGCTTCCGCGTGAACATAATGACCTCAAAAACATATAGCGAGTAGTGGGTCGTTATTTGGTGTACAGCATACAGCGTCTTGCAGGATTGCAGGATTGTAAAGCTCCTTGTGAAAGAGTTCGTCCAGGGAAGTACTGTCACCTTACCTATTTTTACCGCTAAGCAGTAATGTGTGTATTACGCGTTCCGGTTAAGAAGGGTAAGGGTCCTGTTGAAATCACAGGCACATGGGTCTTGTCAACTTATGTCTCAGGGTGACGGGCTCAGTGGCAGTGCCCATAAGATCTTTGCGATGCTTAGCTCTAGACACGTTTATCCATATAACAATGCAAAAGCGTGTCGCTTACCATCAGGCGTGCGACTTGTTAGTCCCGTGACTTGGTAATTATAAAAAATCCAACGTAGGACTGTTCGTATTATCGATGATCCCAAACTCACAGACGGTATGAAGTCCCTTAGCCTACGGAGAGACGTTGGCTCTCTGTGTGTGTTCTACTGTCTTTATAATGGGGATTGCTCTGAGGGACTTTTCGAACTGGTGCGCCGTCTCGTTTTTCCTATCGCACCTCCCGCCAAAGGAGTAGAGTCCATCCCCACATCTTATACGCCTGGCATGACCACCCGGGCATCTCGTTCGTTTCTTCCTCGAACCTGCAAGATGTGGAATGATCTTCCTCCTGGAGTATTTCCTTGCGTGTTTACAGGGCTTTCAAAGGCTGGCAATGCATAGGCAGCGCATCTGATCCTGCAAATGTCCATGGGCGACGATGATCACCTTCTATCAAGTGTCTCGTCTGCTCGTTTGCCTCCTTCTTTACATAAAAATTTTAATTTAAAATTTACCATGACCTTTACGGTGTAGAATAACATCATAACGAAACCTGCACGTTGAAGAAGGTTCACAACCCTCGGAAAACGTGTGAAGGCCCCAACCGGTATTGGGCCAGCGTGGCGGACTATGGCCTAAACCCTCGTCTGAGAGGAGATCCGTGCCAAGCAGAGGGACGTACAAATGGGTTGATGTTGATGAAGTATGAACCCCTAAACTTGGTAAGACACCAGGGTATGTTGGGAGTGAGAGAACCATACACGAGGAACCATTTTGTGCTTACCATAGTTGCTTAGGACTTCGTTTATAATATTTATATACCTACGCTATTTTTTACTTGCGGAATCGTGTGTCTATTGTAATTCCAATAAAGGAAAAAAAACTGTTTTTTCGAAATGCATCAGCAAAAGCCGCCTTTTTAACCGACTTCAATAAGAGATGGAGTTCTCAATTCGACAGTAATTTTTTGTAAGTATGTATGTTACGCGATAACTCCAGCGGTGTATGTATGTAAGTTTCCGGACGTAACTTTGTGTTTTTTTTCTTACGTGAAAATTTTTAGGGATCGTGTTTTCACGCCGTGAAATTTTTATTGTACATTTTTTCAAAAAGGGATTGATTCAACACTCACCGTTCTGCGGAATCATCCAAAGCCATCTAAGGTTGTATAGTCTCGTAATATCTGCTAAATTAACAAGATGAGATTTTTTTTTTATACGGTACGCATGAAATGATGTTTATGTTTTGATGAGGATTCCAATCAAATCGCTTGAAATAACCTCGGATAGAAAATCGAAAATCGAAATCAATCTTTGTCCGCTCACGCGATTCATGCGTCTCTGGAAGCATACCACACCTAGAGGTGCCGGTGATGATTTTATACCGATTTATCGGATATCGAAGTTATAATAGGTAAAAGAACTAATACTAATTGCTATTTCGGTTACTACTCTAGCAAACCATAAAGTTTTTAATGCCTGGGTCTGTCATTTAAAAAAAATAAACAACTTCAAAAATACGTCACGACAATCGTGTGTGTTATTGTTTGGGCTGGTGATGTCGGTGTTTATTTATTGAAAACATGCCGTAAGTTGCGTTTTTTAAGAATATCCTGAATATAAATGTTTATAAACTATACTTTAAGGAGTAATTTCATGGTAAACATTAGAACCACTCAAACGGAATATTATCATATTCACCCAAGTACACCAAAAATTTCATTAGTGCTTTTTAAGTGCAGGATTTGCGGTGTATTACTGCATTTTATTTGAGATGTTTTTGTTGTAGTACGGAGGGTATTTATTTAGCAATGCAGAGTAATAATTTTTATTTTTAAAAACTTGTATTTAAACTGAATCCTTTTCTAATTTGCGAAACCAAATAGCCGCCATTTTGCGGTAGGGTGAGCGCATCGCGTGAGTGGTTATTTCGTTGGTAAGCAAATTACACTTGTTAAAACTAAACTGTCTTTTCGTATACACATATAATCTCTAACAGAGTAATTCTTCTCTTTAGTAAAGTTGCCTTTACATGATTTTTGAACGTGTTAAGGGATACGTCCAAAACAGATGTTGGAATCTCATATCTGAATACCTTGTCCCACAAAAGAACCGAGAACCCTCCGAAGTTTTAACATCGGTAACAGGAGATTCCATTTATGTCTTATGTTAAAATTACGTACGTCAATCCGTTTATTATACAATTCATTATCCAGACACACAAAAAGTATACAATTGTAAATGCAGGGAATCGCAGCAGTATAATCTCTTTGTATATACATATTTTATAATACAGTATTTTTAAGCTTATTTTTATATTTAAATTCAAAATTTAAATGTGTCTGTTTTTGGCGCCTTCTCTTGTCCTTTTGTTTGCTGTTTTGCTTTGATAGATACGTGTTTTTTAATAAATTAATAAGCTGTAAGTACATTTGCCTTGCTCACTCGTTGTTAGCACCCACCCTTTAACCCATTGACAGAGTCCGCTACAGTAAATAAACTGTAACGCTGTGGTCAATATGCCATTTTCCTTAAAAATCTCCCTAAGTGAGGTACGTGAGCTTAATTTATAGATCGCTCTAAACGCACGCTGCTGCATAATATATTTTTTTTTAATATTAATTCGTTTATTCATTTCATAGGCTAACAAATTGCATGTGAAATAGTCATATCTACGACCTAAAGATCAGCACTGGGTTTCGTCTATATCTGTATGCACTAAAATACAAAAAAAAAACTGGGATTTAACTGACTCCGTGGCCGAACAGTTACAATTTAAGATTCCCGTGCCGGGAGAAATATTTGTATGGCCTACATTTATTTCACTCATGGGTTTGGGTGTAATTTATAGTTGTCTATGTGTATGTCCATGGCACCCGCGATACATGGTTTTGCTAGTGCGAGGCTATGTTGAGTGTGTGCGTTATTATTATTACTTGCAAGACATTTTTTCACAATTGCCAACCAAAAAAAATACCGCCCAGTATCAAGCCCGGCTCAAAAGTTACCATTATACTTGCATCATTGCCTTGTTGGACGGCAATGGACACCTACTGAACCAACCACGACCCAGAGCGGTGATATTTTAGTTAACATAAAATACGATTAATTAATCAAGGAACTCGGTTTTTCTCAGTTATAACTACGGGCAAAATTTTTAGTAAGTATAATTATTTCGATAAAACAAAAACAGGTTTGCCTTAAAATACAGCGTCAATATTTATTAGAGTCTGGCTAACGAAAGATGTGACTGATATTTATTTTTTAATCTAGCTGGCAACCATTATATTTATGTCACTCTTCGGAAGTTGGTGTGTCGGTTATACTGTGTTATGGGCAATTTTTGTCATTTTCTTAATAATAATATGACAAAGACTATGAAAAGCGATGTGCGGAAGCTTCTTTTTACTATGATTGGTAAATTTAAAAAGAACGAAGTGGAGAGACGAATCATTTTCAAGCAAACTCAAGAACATTTGCGTGAATTTCCGATTTCATTGGTTAGTACGACGTAATAATTTAGATCTTTACCACGAAATTTGTAGTTTTGCCAGTCTTTTCGTCAGGTAGTAATTTTATTTAAAGCTAATATGTTTATTTATGGGGAATATGAAGTACTCCGAGAAAGAAAAAATCTCACCTCTCTGCGTACAGTGTCAGATTTGTGTAGTTTTTATATTGATGCTATCACAGAATTACTAAAGACATGGAAGAAATAATAATAAGAGTACAAGAAAATGAAAACGTTGTTTCGATACATCATTGTGGTTAATTTTTTAGAGTCGTAACTTCGATTATGGTGAGTAAACATTGACTTACAAATAAATGGACGACGGGTCTAATACGAAAACCACGAAAAAAATGTCCCAAGTCAACCTATTTAAACGTAGTGACATGTAAAGAAATATGAATAAGCTAAAACGTTACATTTGAATTGTAATGTCATCGCAGTACTGTCTAATTTTGCTTGCTTCGCTGTCAGTCGAACAAACGAAGACTAAAGCGTGAATGACGCTCTGCATACGACTTTAACACCCTATAAGTTTGGACACTGTTTAGCGCGGACCCGACGTCCATATAATTGTAAGTCAATGTGAGTAAATATAAAATTACAACCAATGTGTATGTATTTTATTAATAATTATGTATATCTTTACATAACTACCGAAGTACAGTATGCAAATAAGCATGCATAGAATTGGCCATTTCACATATTTAGTACTTTTTATTCTTTTCTAAATTATGTCATTCAGAGTCTTCGGGTAGAACTTCACTCGTTTGGTTCCAACATGCCTTAATTATAAGTATTGTTAATTACATGTATTACACATACATGATTGACAGATCAATTCGTAAAATAATTTTATTCCCATTGTACTTGTATCAAAATTATTTCTTCCCTCTACACCCGTGATACCATACAATTTTTTTTTCAATTTTCCCGCGTTTTTCCACTCTCATCTTTCATTAGCCAGAATATATTTCTAAATAGCTTTCAGCCCCCACCCAACATGCCAATATATACAACCACGTGTTAAGCCCGGTACACATGTATAGACAATACGTAACATCAGAAAAAGAAGACAAATATGACCCACACCACTGAGTAAATACATCAATCAACGATATTAAAATTGGAACGTGATACGGTGAGTGAAATCATAGACATTCTATTTTTGAAACAAGTCAATAATGAAAAATTTAAAATTTCCCGTCAACAGCTGCAATGCGCCGTTACGTTATTTCTTTTTTTATGTCCAAATTCTCGAGCAACTTGCCAAAATTGTTTCTGCCACAAAAAAAAGCTTATACCGCTATCGATGACAAAGTAACAAATCACAAATCTCAGATTCAAAGCGAAAGAATCGCAGCATGTGTCGAATACATGTGTCGCGCCATGTAACATTATAGTTGGCGAACAAAATATTGGACCACTTCCAAAAAGAACTTTCTATTTGATTCACGAATTGTTGAAGGCTTATTCAGATCATAGCTCAAATCTTGTCTCAACTGTACAGTGAAGCTATAAATTTGTACACGTAGGCCTTTTAAAGTCATGAATTCATCAAAAGGTTGTAATGTGTATTATAAAATGTATAAGTGTGTGTGTTCCGCGTCTTTTTTTAACCAATATTTAATAATTAATATTAGCTTTAATTAGTAGCAGTAGAGCGCCTTGTGAAAGAGTCGGTCCAGGGAAGTACAGCCACCTTATTTATTTCTTAACGGTTATTTATTGCGTGACGGTTTTGAAGGGTAATGGAGCTGATGAAATTACAGGCACTTAGGAATTACAACTCATGTGTAAGGGTAACGGACGCAGTGGCGCCTGCTGTGGCACCCTTACCACCAGGTGCATGACTTGTTTAACCCGTAAAAAACCAAGAATTTAGGAAATAAACCTATTTTTCCGGATTTAAATCGCATATATTTGTCTTTCAAACAAACGTAAACTCTATATGCTTTTGTTTTCGATATCGATGGCTAACATATCAATATTGATATGATATATCATCGCCGCTTAACATCAGGTGAGATTGTGGCCAAGCGTGTGTCTATTATATGTTAAAAAAAATTATCACTATATAATAATGAATTATAATATTAATAAATTGTTTTTAATAATGCTTCTGTAGTAAAGTATTTTTGTTTATATACCTAATAAAAGAAAAACCGAATTAACAAAAAAAGGAATAAAAAAGGTTTCCACTCGTGTTAGTTTTTGTCAGTTTATTTTATTAAATAATGTGCTTTTAAAAAAAATTATATTATTTCATAATGATTTGTGCGTACATGCACATAATTTGAGAATAAAATAAAACATCTTGTATTATTTTTAGAACTTTTCACATTTCGATGTTAATTTATGTAATGGCATCTTTGTTTACGTTTTTGGACCTTCATTCCATCTCAGAGTTTAAATAAATAACATTAATATTTATAAACAGCTCATACCAGCACAATTTCATGAAATCTCCCTAATATCTATCCATTTCCTACGAAATTGTTATTAGTATAGTATTAACTATCATAATAATTGAGTTAATTGTGTAACCCTTCAGCATATTAAATAGTAATCTAAAGTCCCACATTAAGAACGTAACAATGGAAATTTCAGAGCTTAAATAAACAATATGCGGGCGTGAAAACCGAATGATAATAAAATTTATTGTGATATTAACTTTGATATTCAGTTTTAAATTAACGTTTCCATTATTTAAGTTACTGCAAGTTTTATTTAACTTCCTTTACTTCGGGTGCTCAATGGTTTGGAGTTTGGGCGCTGGATAATTTTCGTTGAACCCGGAACCTCGTCAGGACCAATTTTAGAAATGAACTTTTCTTAACACTTTCAAGGCCAGTACTTAAATAGGACCACAATCCAATATGAAAGAAAAGAAGTGATACTTTTCTGTGTGCCCTAGTGCTTATATTGATTCAATATTTAAAATAAAATAAAATTGGTTTTTCTACCACGTCATTTATTTAAAATCTTATTCTAACGTAGAGACTATATTGCAAATATTTACTTTTCATAATATACAGGTAAGGTACAATAAAAGCTTAAATACTGGCTTAGATGCTGGCAGTGTTCCCCGTTTGTTTAAGTTGACGTGCAAAATACATAAATTTCAAACATTACAAAAAAAAAATTAAGATATAATTTAAAAAAAGCATGTGAAAAGGTTTCATGACTCAACATCTGAGGACTATGCTAATTACATAGCCCTCGCTGTTGTTCTACAATGGCCCGTCATAAATTAGAACACCACAATTCAAATAAATTAAATAATTTTTTAATACAGTTGCTCAAAACGTGGTATTTTTCGCACTACAAATCGTGCGGAAAGTTGGATTTCTCGCACTAGTGCTTTTTACTTTTCCAGTTTTTTTTTAATTTACTGTTGTTTTAAGTCATAAACATAGAACTAAAGAGATTGTATATTTATTTCATATTTATGTGCTTTGTGACGTAAGTCATTCGTCATTACTATACTATATCTATGGAGAGACCGCATTTTTACACCTATGAAGTAAATGCTCCTTAGTAGCGATTATGTAGAAAATAAAGTAATATAAAATAGTAATTTTAATGTGGCTGAATACTGGCAACAGTTGCCATATTGAAAAAAGTCGGCCAAAAAAAGTACTAATTTTTTTCATCGTTTACATTCACGCCTTTTTCATTAACTTTTTTACGATTTGATTTTTTAAATACTGTTTTATTTTACTTTCAATGTAGGTTTTTCGCAAATGTATTAAAAAACGTTGTTTGATACACATGCGGATTTGTCATTTTCAGTTGTCTCGAGTCTTGACCCTCGCCTCTGGCTCGGGCCAAGATGCCTCGAGACACGTGAATAATGACTAACTTCCCGCACTTGTATCAAAAATAACTATATTATCTTATATATTATTATAATAATTATTTATAAGTACAAAATATCAAAATGCATATCATAAATGAATAAAATTTGACATAAACAACAACGAAACAAAGAAGTTAATCAAATTGAGTAATAAATATTCGTAACGAGTTCTTAGGTTTTCGCGATTGTTACACATAGGAAATGAAACTACTTTTCCGGATTTAAATCGCGTATATTTGTTTTTTCAAACAAACCGACGTTTTATGTCCGACGTCCATGGTCATGGACGAATGGTGACGGTTGACAACCGTGTGATTTAAATCCGGAAAAATAGTTTCATTTCCTAAATATTCGTAATTTAAATTGCACAACATCAAACGCGTTTATGCGTTTATTAATTTACACGTTATCATTGACAGCTGATCCCGTCAACATTATAGAGTGTACGGCTACGACAGTAGCAGGGTGATTGTCTTTTTTTATGATATCAAGCGAAGGGACCAACAACTCGTGAGTCTGGTGGTAAACGTCACTCTGATCCATGACAGTTGCAGTGTCGCTCAGAGTTTTAAGTCACAAAGTTGCACCGCCACTACGCCCGTCACCCAGAGACATAAGTAGACAATTTCCATGTGCCTGTAATTTCAACAGCACGTCTCTTATCCTTCAAAAATTCTTACGTTACTGCTTACTCTTTAACAAAGATACTTTCTAGTAATTTGTTAACAATTGCAGCTATTTTGTTATGATTATTTGCTTTTTGAATAATTCCAAGACTAGACAAGACAAGACAATTCTCCACTCTATGGTTATTATTTCAAGTTCAGGTTATAATATTCTTCCAATCCCAATGTCTGGCAATAGCAGATTTCGGACGTGCTGCTCCCAACAAAAGACAGTTCAAAATAAGAAGCACCCCACACGGACGGTGATAAAAATAAAATCCGTACACATTTATTCCCGACGACAAGAAGAATTAAAAACATATTAAATAGAATAGAAACTGTCTGTCTTTTCTCTAGCATTAGAGTTTCTTGTGAAAGAGTTCATCCAGGGAACTACTGGTACTTTACCTATTTTTGCAGCCAAGGAGAGTGTGAGCATTATTGCAATCCCCTTTTCAAGTGTGCACTTTTAATCTTACGTGTCAGGGTGACGGCGCAGTAGCACTGCCTCTTATATATTTGCGATTTAAATCTCATAATAGCACTGGAATTCTTACAGACAGGCGTACTGCTTACCACTAAGCTCACGACTCATTCGTCCCGTAACTCGGTATCATAAAACTGAATTCGAGGACAACAAACGGATACACATATATATATTCACTCCCCTCTCACTTTCTTTATCTCTCTGTTTCTCTCTCTCTCCCTCTCTCCCTCTGGAGTCTGTTTTCCCGTGTTTTGCGCAGTTGGACGTATCCTTTTCAGAAACATGGCAACCCCGAAAATCTTTGGCGATATTGCTTTCGGAGACCCAGGGTTATTCAGATTTATCACAGCACTTGCAATAACGTTGGAAGGTCTACTTCTAACATGTCCTTGCAACCTGTAAGTAGACTACTACTTACTTATTAACCTTATTCGCGATGTGTCATATATATACCATTGGGTTCACATTATTCTGGATAGTAAAAGATACCAAAGCTCAATCAATTTATAATAATAATAATTAGTACATTAGTGCAGAGGCGGCCGGAAAGTAAGGGATTGCAGGATGAGTATGAGTTGCGTTGAGTGTATCACGTTGAGCGAGTCAAGTAATCCTCGTTCCCGCCGAGGCATGTACAGTGCTTTTATCAAATAATGTGAGGAAAAAAAATGAAGAGAGGAAGATGTATAAAAGACAAAGTGAAAAATATTAATTAGAATTAAAATTATTATTTGACTGTGACAATTTCTAAAAGAAAATGTTGTTTTTCAGGTACATTAACAATAGTAGGTTGAGTGTATAACCATTACTATATTCGTTATCGCTCTTCTCACTAGAACTAATTTTCGCGACGAAAATACAAAAAAAACGTAAAAACAGAAAAGACCAAAGCACTTTATTTTTACCGCCTTTTTTAAGTAAGTTTAATTCTCCCAATTACGAACACTTGGCAGTTGGCTGTATAAGTTTTTCGTATACATTATAGTTCATTATTAGAATATATTTAAAAGTTTATACTAGCGGACAGTAAAGAATTCGGACGTTCCCTTCATAAATGATTAACTTTCAGTGTTCATTTTCTGAAAGTAATGCAAATATTTCCGAGCACGTTTGAGAAAAAAATCATTTATTTCAGACTCTGGGATGCATAGTGTTAGAACGGCGTCAGGCATAGCTACTAGCTTCGACATCGGAGCATAAGAGAATCCCATTTGTCAGCAAGAGCACTAGGATGCCATTCCGGCTGCCGCGTAGCCGAGCTAAAAGTTAGGCAGAACGCTTTCTTATTATATTAAGAAGCAGTTTACGTGTCTCAGTTAGTCGTGCGGAGCGCGTCGGGAAGTGAGCGTACCTACAGCTCCAGTACCTATCTGGAAAATAGGGATGTTGCCGTACGTGCACCCGGGGCGGTTCACCTAACCGGATGTAGTCCGAGCAAACGTGCTGATTCGGGCTTTAGAACCTGATTTAAATGGTCTCTGTGCGGGTTCGCTCACACAGGTCATAGTGCCCATCCCGCATAAGCAAGAGGTTCATAGGGAGGGGCACTAAACAAAACTTATGTAGAAATATATGGGGGACTGTACGTGCCTCTGAATAAACATATAAGAGCACTAAGTGAAGCATGGAATTCTAAATTTCATCCTAAACGCATTATTATAGTGACGTGCATTGCGCCATATGCACGCTGCATAAAGTTAACCCACAGGCTACACGATGTAGGACTGGCAATACGCTTTGAAGACCCTTGACCTGACCGCTAGGAAATGATAATCTTAATATTATATATACATATATTGTCCTCCGGAATTGTAAAACCATATACGGTTCCCCATAAAAGAATCATAGTGCCATGACTTCCTCTTGACAGAACTTCCCATTCGACTTTACAGTCGAACTACTGGCTTTTGTTTATTTGAAGAGTATATTCCACAGCCTAATATTGTATTTAAGATCTTTAGTCTAGCATTATAATGTTGTACATCTTTCACTGAATAAATATTATTATTACCTATTTCTGCTGCCAATGCTATAACATTACTGCGTTCTGATTTAGAAGGGTAGAATGCTGGTGAAATTACAGGCACATGGGACTTGTCAACATTGTGTATCAGGTTGACGGGTGCAGTTTCAGAGCCACTCAGATCTTTGCGATTTAAAGCTCTAAGTGGCACTGTACTGTTATGGACAGGTGTGTAGCTTACCATCAACCACACTAGTTCGTCCCGTCACTTGATATTATAAAAAATATATATGTAAAAGGGAACCTGTTGGTTGGTTATAATTTTCAATTTGTTATTATAATTCTAAATTTCATTTTTTAAACCGATTGTGGCTTAAATATATAAGCTAAGTATATCATGTCGCTAACTTGTTTGTAGATCCATTAATGACTTATCCGCTCATGCGATGCGCTCCTCCTACCGCAAAATGGCGGCTATTTGGTTTCGCAAATTAGAAAAGCATTCAGCTTAAATACAAGGTTTTATAAATAAAAATTATTATTCTGCATTGCTAAATAAATACCCTCCGTACTACCAACAAAAACATCTAAAATAAAATGCAGTAATACGCCGCAAATCCTGCACTTAAAAAGCACTAATGAAATTTTTGGTGTACTTGGATAAATATGATAATATTCCGTTTGAGTGGTTCTAACGATTACCATGAAATTACTCCTTAAAGTATAGTTTATAAACATTTATACTCAGGGTAACCTTAAAAAACGCTACTTACGGTATGTTTTCAATAAATAAACACCGAAATCACCAGCCCAAACAATAATACATTCGATTGTCGTGACGTATTTTTGAAGTTGTTTATTTTTTTTAATGACAGACCCAGGCATTAAAAACTTTATGCTTTGCTAGAGTAGTTGCCGAAATAGCAATTAATATTAGTTCTTTTACCTGTTATAACTTCGATATCCGATAAATCGGTATAAAATCATCACCGGCACGTCTAGGTGTGGTATGCGTCTACGGCTGCATGTATCGCGTAAGCGGTTACATTTTTGTAATACATTATTTATGTATATGTATCCAATCTATTTTTCCGGATTTAAATGACGTATATTTGTTATTTCAAAATTTTTGTTTTAAGCGAAGCAAAAGCTTGAGAGAATAATAATAAAACAATTCATATTCTTAAAATAAAATCATTTTTAAAACAGATTTTTGTAACAATATCTCGCGCTTCATGTCGCTCTCGCGTAAGTCGCGCCCTGTCGTGCTAGCCCTACAGGAAAGCAGGAAATTCTATACTATGAGTACAGAGCAATGGTAGTCACTCTGGGGTACTGTCCGGAACAACAAAAAACAAGAACCAATTCAGAAAAGTTCAATTTCCAAATTGGCCTTCCCGTAATCGAACCCAGGACCTCCTCATCCAGCGCCCACAGTACAAGCCACCGAGCTCGTCGAAACGCAGCAAGACTCAAAGCCATAATATTAAGATATTGGCTATAACGATTCGATGACAGCAAAGAGTAACGGTTATCAGCAAAATCACGATTTACAAGCAAAAGCTTGAGAGAAAAATAATAAAACAAATAAAACAATTCATATTCTTAAAATAAAATAATTTGTAAAACAGATATAGCGTTAATTGGAATGTTCTGTGTAAAATTAAAAATAATTAATTAATAACTTTTGTAACTATAGTGAAAAAATAGGGTGGTTTGCATTAACATTGGACATAACTGGTTCATGACTTTACCACCTCAGCTAACCGTGACCATGGGACTTGTAAAGGGCCCGAAACGTTGATTTGTTTGAAAAAACAAATATACGCAATTTAAATCCGGAAAAATAGTTTCATTTCCTATGTGCAACATTCGCGAAAACCTAAGTACTCGATATATATATCCCATCGTTTGGTCAGCGCTTTCAGTTCCTAGTGCAAGCGTTAAGTCAATACCATTTTTATTTATCAATATATTTTAAAACATAAAGTATTAGTACAAGTTTATATTAATGCAATACCAAAAACTACATTCAAATTAGTTCAGCCATTGTGTGTGCTCAAACGCACAGACCAAAAAAATCTACCTAGTAAGGTATATAAGCATGCCGTCAGTAGATTTTTTTTTATAACATCAAGTGATGGGACGATCGAGTCGTGCGCCTGATTATATTAAGCTACACGTCTGTCCACAGCAGTTGCAGTGAACGCAGAGCTTTTAAATCGCAAAGATCTTAGGGGCACTGCCACTGCGCTTGTTACCTGGAGACATAAGTTGACAAGTGCCATGTGCCTGTAATTTCACTAACACCCTTTTAAGCCGGAACGCAGTAACTGCTCGCATTACTGCTTGATAGCATTGGCTTCTTAGTTTCTTTATTATAATATGCACTATGCTGTAATGGAAATAATTTATAATGTACAGAACAATGAAAGTTCATGTCCATGTCATGGGTAAAGCTTTTTCACTCATTTTCGTGAAATAAGGCACATGTCATTTTCCCCCAGTATTCAAAGTTTAGTCAACGCTAAACCAAACTAAAAAAGGTAATGGCGACTGCACAAAAATGCCACCAACATTTCTCTTCGAACTTACAGCAAACAAGCCGCTAAACTGCGGAGTTAGGAGTAAACTTCCAATACCTACTTTATAGGTTTTCTTTAAAACACAATTTTACCCCAAAGTGCAGTTAAACAGAAGTACAAAGTGGCCGCCGGTTGTTAGCACGTCCGCATCATAAATACGGCGACTGAGATTTACTAGCCTCTCCACTGGTATTGCGGAGAAATCCAATAATATATTAGTGGGAAACGCAGAAAAGTTAGTGATGGAAGCGGTTGAGTAAATATGTACTGCTAACTAAACTATACATTG